>NC_135233.1:229792339-229967339 GCF_051348905.1 Ranitomeya variabilis
AATATGTACGGAAGCCGAAAATGATGCCACGTGAGTACAAGAGCGTCTGCCCCGGATCGTGGGACCGAGCCATGAAGTCGGGAACCTTGGAGTTCAGCCGTGAGGCCATCAGATCCACGTCCGGGGATCCCCAACGACAGCAGATCTGGTGGAAAATCTCCAGATGGAGAGACCACTCCCCAGAGCCGAGGCATTGCCGACTGAGGAAGTCTGCCTCCCAATTGTCCACTCCCGAGATGTGAACCGCAGAGATCATTGAGCGGTTTTCCTCGGCCCATCGGAGAATGTGGCCTACCTCTGTCATGGCCGCCCTGCTGCGGGTTCCCCCTTGGCGGTTGATGTATGCCACTGCAGTGGTGTTGTCAGACTGAATCCTGATTGGGCGACCTGCTAGGAAGGGATGGAACTGGAGAAGTGCCAGCCTGATCGCCCGGATTTCCAAGATGTTGATTGGAATGCGTGATTCCTGGGAGGACCAGCGGCCCTGAGCAGTGTGATGAAGGAACACCGCTCCCCAGCCTAGAAGACTGGCGTCTGTTGTCACAACCAGCCAGTGTACTGGAAGAAAAGACTTCCCTTGATTCAGAGAGGATTTCAATGTCCACCACCTGAGAGACTGTCTGACTCGCTGGGGAAGGAGGAACCGACGGTCTAGGGAGAACAGGTTCCTGTCCCAAACAGCCAGGAGGGCATGCAGTAGGGGACGGAGGTGTAGTTGGGCAAATGGAACCGCCTCTATAGCTGCTACCATCCTGCCGAGGACTACTGAAGCGCAGAGAGTGAGAGCGAGACTGAGAGAGTTTCTGAGCTTCTCGCTGTAAGACTGAGATCTTTTCCGGGGGAAGAAGAAACAACCCCCGGGACGAGTCGAGTATCATTCCTAGAAAGGAAATTAGCTGAGCCAGTACTGGTGAAGATTTTTTGAAGTTTATCTTCCAACCCAGGCGAGAAAAGGTATCTATTGTGATGGCCACGGCTTCCTTGCAGGAGCGGAAAGAGGGGCCTTTGATGAGGATATCGTCTAAATAAGGGAGCGCCACCATTCATCGGGTGTGGAGTATGGCCACGGCAGCCGCCATGACCTTGGTGAATACCCTGGGAGCAGTGGCGAGGCCGAAGGGCAGAGCAATGAATTGGAAGTGATCTTCCTGAACTGCGAAGCAAAGAACCCTTTGGTGAGAAGGTAAAATAGGAATGTGGAGGTATGCGTCCTGGATGTCTATAGACGCCAGGAACTCACCTTTTTCCATGGAGGCGATGACAGAACGAAGCGATTCCATCCGGAACCGTCGCACCCTGACGAACTTGTTCAGCAGTTTTAGGTCCAGTATGGGCCGTACTGTAAAGTCCTTCTTTGGAACAACGAAGAGGTTTGAATAAAAACCTTGAAACCTTTCGTTTTGAGGGACCGGAATAATAACTCTGTCTTTTCTCAGAGAGCTTATAGCTTTGAAAAACTCTGATGCTTTTGCCCTGGGAGAGGAAGACAGGAAAAAACGGTTTGGAGGACGAGATAAGAGATCTATCTTGTATCCGGAGGACACTAGACCGCAGACCCACTTGTCGTGAACGACCGAGAGCCACGCGGCACTGAAGGAAGCAGGCGGCCGCCTACTTTGAGGGTGTCCCCTGGATACCGCAGTGAGTCATTGTGTGGAAGGTCTGCCCGTTCTGGCGCCTCTGGATCCCGGCTGCCTTGGCCTGCCTCTCCATGAAGGGGAAGGCTTAAAAGAGGCCTGTGCACCTCTGTCTCCACGTTGTGTCCGGCTGGAACCGGGAGATGTGGAAGTAGAGGACCAGTTTGAGTTGTAACGAAAAAATAGGGACCGAGCCTGTGGTTGCGGGTTCCGAAAGGGCCGAGAGGGTCTTTGTTGTGGAAGAAATTTTACTCTTCCCTCCAGTGGCATCAGAAATTAACTGGTCGAGCTTTTCGCCAAAAAGGCGACTGCTCTGATATGGGAGAGAAGTCAATGACTTTTTAGAAGTAGAATCCGCATGCCAGTCCCTGAGCCATAAGGACCTCCGGGTGGTGATGGCATTGGCTGCTGCTTGAGAAGCGCAGTCAGCGGCATCCAGGGATGCGGTCACTCTCCAGCTCTGGCTATCTGAGTAGCGAGGTCTGCTATCTCGGGGGGAAGATTGGTATCCAGTACTGCTGAAGACAAGACCTCAGTCCAGTGGGTCATAGCCTTAGCCACCCATGCAGCGGCAAAAGATGGAAAGAGTGCGGCCGCTGAGGCTTCAAAAGCTGAACGCGCCAATTGTCGATCTGACGATCGGTTGGATTTTTAATAGGCACCCTCCGAGGAGGATAAACAGATTTTGTAGCCAGGCGCGATACCGGAGGATCTACTGGGGGAGATTGTGACCAATCACCCATCCCTTGTAGATTGTGAGCCTTCGGGGGCAGGGTCCTCACTCCTCCTGCACCAGTTATGACTTGTATTGTTTAAGATTATTGTACTTGTTTTTATTATGTATACCCCTCCTCACATGTAAAGCGCCATGGAATAAATGGCGCTATAACAATAAATAATAATAATAATAATAATCTTTTCTTAGATCCTGGGTAAAGGGATATTTGGACTCCATGGGCTTCTGCCATGTGAATCGTTTATCTGGATGGATCCTGTGAGATTCAACAATTTGCTTAAACTCGGGATGAGTGGCGAACACTCTGTGAGCTCGTTTGGTCCTCTTAAAGGACACGGCATGATCTGTTTTAGATAAGGGTTCCTCCTCAAGTCTCAAAGCCTTATTCACTGACTCAATTAGAGAGTCTAGAGTCTCCTGATCGTGATGAAATTCCTGATCTAGGGACATGTCAGAATCGTCCTCTGAAACAGGTTCTCTACTAGCCCCAATGGAAGGGGAGCGAGAAATGGAGCTCTCAGAACCCGAAAACCGGTGATGGTCTGGGGATATGGCATGAGTCCTTTTCCTGGAAGAGTGAGAACTCCTTGGCAAGGTACGACCCCTGGAGTACGAGAGGTTCTGACCATCGGAAGCGTCGTCCGTATTAGTGCCCTGGTTAGAGGAAGGGTTTCAGAACGAGTCTAACGCTTTCGCCAGGGATGCCATAGACCGGGAAAGGGAGGTAGCCCACTCAGTATCAGCAACAGGTGGTTTCTGAGCCGTCACCGGTTCACAAGCTGTGCATAATGCAGTATTGTGACCCCGGGGCAATGATACCTTACAAGAGGTACATGCAGCGAAAAATACAGTGTGGGTTTTCCCAGACTTTTTGTGAGGCTTTGGTTGAGACATAGTAAAGCCTGGAGGAAAGCGCTTAATAGCAGGGGAAGGGTTAAGCTATGCTTCTGCAGCTTACCCAGGTCCTCTGTATTGAGTCCCCAGGGCAGGTCCGCAGTGTAGGCAGAGAAAAACGCTAGTCCTGAGGGCTGTGATAGGAAACACTGGAGCAGTGCTGCAGCATCAGGGCTGTGGGTGTCCCAAAATGGCCGACGAGACCAGGAAGTGGGAGCTCATCACAGGGAACGAGAAGTGCCAGGAAAAGTGGGCGGGGCTAACTGCCGGTGAGCGTGGCTAAAACTCCAGCCTGTATTGAGGGAATTTTTTTTTTTTTTAACTTCTCTGTGGTTGCGGCCTGCAGCGCCGCGACCGCTATTACCGCCAATATTAGCTGCACTCCTTCGTGGGGTTGCCGCACTACGGACCACCCACGGACACAGGCTTAAGGTGCGGACCTCCCATACCCCGGGGACCAGGACCCCCCAGCGCCTCGGCCTCCGCAGTGTACTCACGGTAGATGCGGTGGGCTGGTGCTCAATCCACCGTCGCCATAGTCAGGGAGGGGGTGGAGAGCTTCTGCCGCCATGCGTCATCCGCTATATCAGTGGTGATGCAGAGGGGGGCTGCACGGATGCCATATATATCATGTCCGGCTATGCACCTGGCTCCAGGAGAGGTAGATGGAGGGCTACTCCATGTGGTCGCCTGCTATGGAGGGGGGAGATCGGAACACGAAGGAACCGTCGCCTGTAAGGTGAACTCAGGGCTGGCATCCAACGTTGCAGGAAAGGATACGGGAGGGACGCTCCACGTACTTGCCTGTTGATGGTTCGGGGGAGATCGGAACCTAGAAAGGATCCGTCGCCCCCATTCGCTCCGTTAAGGAAAAATAGAATAAAAAATAAAAAAGCTAAAATAAAAATGGTGGGGTCTGAAAGCAGACCCAAGTGCCTCCTACAGACACTAAGCAAGAACTGGTTCACTGAGAGCCAGCAGGAGGGTGTATACTGCAGGGGAGGAGCTATTCTTTCTGTGTTTACTTAGTGTCCTCCTAGTGGCAGCAGCATAACACCCATGGTCCTGTGTCCCCCAATGAGGCATAGGAGAAATATAGTAGTCTTAGGGTATTTTATGTGGTGTATATTCAGCAGTCTCAGGGTATCTTATATGATATACATAGAAGTCTCAGGGTATCCTATGTGATTTATATACAGCAGTCTTAGTGTATCCTATGTGATAATAATCTTTATTTTTATATAGCGCTAACATATTCCGCAGCGCTTTACACTTTTGCACACATTATCATCGCAGTCTCCAATGGGGCTCACAATCTAAATATGATGTATATATATAATTGTCAATGTATCCTATCATATCGTATGTGATGTATACAGCAGTCTCGGTGTATCCTATGTGATGTAAATATATATTCAGCAGTCTCAGTGTATGTTATGTGATGTATATAGAAGTCTCAGTATATCCTATGTGTTGTATATACAGCAGTCTCAGTGTATCCCTGATATATACAGCAGTCTCAGTGTATCTTATGTATATAAAGCAGTGTCACTGTATCCTATGCTATGTATATAATGCAGTCTCAGTGCAACCTATACAGCAGTCTCAGTGTGTCTTACGTAATGTATATACAGCAGTCTCAGTGTGTCCTGTATATACAGCAATCTCAGTGTGTCATACATGATGTATATACAGCAGTCTCAGTGTATCCTACGTGATGTATATACAGCAGTCTCAGTGTATCCTATGTGATGCATATATAGCAGTGTCACTATCTTAAGTGATGTATATATAGCAGTGTTACTGCATCCTATGTTTTGTATATACTACAGTCTCAGTATACCTTGTGATGTATATACATCAGTCGCAGTGTCTCCTGTTATGTTTGTACAGTGGTCTGTATACACAGTGTCAATGTGTCCTACGTAATGTATATACAGTAGTCTCAGTTCGTCTTACACGATGTATACATCAGTCTCAGTGTATACTATGCGATGCAGCTATGGCTGGTGTCTCCCCTATTTGTGATGTTTTTCTTCCTCTCATCTCTTGCAAGCAGGAGGCAAGGGAGACAGACTAAATCTGCATCAAATAAAATAATTCCGATAGAATAGACAACAATCTGTGTAAGTCAGTGGAGATTTATAACCTTAACTTACAACTGTATAGACAGAGCTATTATATCACTCCTCTCTCATCATACTTGCCAACTGTCTTTGAGATTTCTGGGCTAAAAGGCGACAGGGTTTATGCAACCTCCACCTAAACTTAACTGTTCTTTGGTGGGCTGGGGCAGGACCGGTGGCCATACATAGTCGTCCAGCCTAGGAACCCATAACAGTTGGCAAGTATGTCTTATACATAGCATAAATTATAACTTCAGCCGCATGGGAAACATCTACAGAAACATGGAGGGTGGAGCTGGTGGGGTGGAGGAGCAGTCCGAGACTGACCTTCAGGCTACACAGAACGTGTACTGGACAGGTAGTCAGACGACATCATACGACACAAGTGCTTATAATAAAAGGGGGGAAATATATGGCTGCCACTGAGCCGACACGATAGATTCCACAGCTAGAAAACTGTGGGTGAGTTACCTTCATGTTTGCAACATGGAATTTCTTAATATTTCTCATAAAAGGACATGATTTCCTTTGCCGTCTGATTTCCTACTCACCTGCGAGTGTCTGAATATCTCCTTCCCCACAGCATCAAGATTAGAGGCGTCTTTAATAGTTGCCACATACTCGGAGACGGCTTTTATAACCACATCACAAGGTGGCAGGACAAGCTGGTGAGCGCGGACCTGCAAGTAGGTCCACATTAGATCATACAAGGAGAACGGACTTAATATGGTCTTTCCAGGTGCTGGCTTGGCAATCAGCGGGCCGCTGCCATAAATGTTTTACCTTAAAGGGGTTTTCCCAGGATAATAAATCCTTCCTATGTAAAAGACCTTGCAAAAGAAAAACACTTTTTTTCCAAAAACAAATTATTTCCAAAAATGGTAACTTTTTATATATCTTGATGACTGGTCTTCCTTTCCTCTTTGTTTCTAATCTCATATTTCAACCACCCCCAGACTTCTTCTGCTGCGACCAAGCATGCTCAGATGATATCTCAGTTCAGCAGAGACTTCACATAACCCCGTGCATAGGTCCAGGCAGACCATGGTGGTCTCTCGGTGTGAGCAGAGCATGCACTGGCAATCATAATGCCGCGATGTGCCAATCTAAGCATTTATAGTGCAGTCAGGCAGAAGCTCAGAACGTTGCCCTCTGCCTGCCTCATATTATCGCCCCAATTAGCCCATCGCGGTGTCATGACTGCTGCTCAAAACTGTACACTGAGCATGCTCGGCCCACACTGTGAGACCACCGTGGTCTGCCTAGTCCCACTCAATGGGTTATTTGCCGCCACTTTGGAGACTCCTCTAATGAATGTTATCGCTACGAAGAATACCACTTTCCCAGAGATCCACCAAGGCTACTGTGTGCCCCCAATGTGATAAATCTGGTTATAAGCAAATAGGAAGACCAGTGATCAGGACATATGAGGGAGCCTGACAAATTTATATTAAGAAAATAAATTGAATTTGATTGGAAAAAAGTTTTAACGTTTCCAAAATCATTTACATAGGAAGGATTTAATATCCTGGTAAAACTCCTATAAAGGATCCCGACTGGGAAAAGGGGAACTACAGGCTGCAGGAAAGTAGAAAATAGGGATTTTTGTGTACTCACCGTAAAATCCTTTTCTCCGAGCCATTCATTGGGGGACACAGACCATGGGTGTATGCTGCTGCCACCAGGAGGCTGACACTAAGTATTACAAAGAAAGTTAGCTCCTCTCCTGCAGTATACACCCCTCTGCTGGCTCCCAGCTAACCAGTTCGGTGCAAAAGCAGTAGGAGATCAATAACAACATATAAGCGTATAGCATGTCACATTATATATGAGAGTATAACATATCAAATGATAAAAACAAATACAACTAATAATAGGGAGGGAGCTGTGTCCCCCAATGAATGGCTCGGAGAAAAGGATTTTACGGTGAGTACACAAAAATCCCTATTTCTCCTTCGCCTCATTGGGGGACACAGACCATGGGACGTCCCAAAGCAGTCCCTGGGTGGGGACAACATCAGATCAGGCCGTGTAACCGCTACTTACAAGTGCGCCAAGGCGGCCTGCAAAGTCCGCCTGCCCAGATTCACATCTGTGGAAGTGTGTGAATTATAGTGCTTCAAGAATGCATGCGGACTGGAGGAATTCGCAAGCTTGCGGTCGTGCTTGCCGACGCCTGGTGCCTAGAGCCCTGAGACAGGGAGATAGGCTGACATCTAGCACGGAAGGACTCCTGGATGGTGAAAAGAATCCACCAGGCTAACGTGGCCGATGAACGCGGCTAAACCCTTCCTGTAACCGTCGGGAAGCCTACTTACCATCGAGAAGCCCAAGCAAAGTGTCCAACCTTCGGAAGGACGCCGTCCTCGATACGTACCCACTTGGAGCACTCACTTCTTCCGGATTATGGAGAACCCATTCCGTTGTGTGGACTGGAGCCAAAAGAGATGAGAGGACAATGCCCCTGCAACAGTGGGAATACAAAACTACCTTGGCAACGAGGGAAGGGGCTGGCTTGAGGGCAACAATGCATTGATGGTAATAAGGAAAAAAGACTGAAAGGAACAGAGTGGCAAGCTCTGAAGACTCATCAGGATGACAAGAACGCAGAGAAAAAAGGGGAGTGACGTTCCCTGATAGTAAAGTCTTTCTGGATCGAAAAAGGAGTCTACTGTAAGATCCCCAGGACCATTAAGGTCCCCCAGATCTAACGGTACGCGGTAGGGAAGAACTACAGGTGAAGGCTCCCTGCGAGAAGGTACATATTTCCAGTTTTGACGAAAAAAGACGGAGAAATACTAGTACCGCAAGCGAGAAAACCTGACATGGTCAGTGCGGGTCTCCCGGGATCACTGGGGGCCTTTTCTGCTTCCAAAAAGATCTCAGACGTAGTGGAAGAGGAGTTATGGAAATTGGTACCGTGGAAGAAACGGAGCATGCACTGCGATGGACTTGGATCTTGAAGACAAACCATGAACTGGAGTACATAGGCGTTCAGCTTGGACGCCATCCGACCTACATCTGGAGTACTCCAGTGAAGGCAGATGTGAAGGAAGACTTCCGAGTGAAGTTCCCACTCACTTGAGGAGAAAACCCTGACGGCTGAATATGTCAGCCGCCCAGTGTTCTACTCCAGGGACATGTACTGTTGAGATCACCGAATGATAGATCTCGGCCCATCAGAGAGTGCGAGGTACCTCGGCCATGGCGCTTGACTGTGGGTACCTGCGAGATGATTGACGTATGGCACAGCCGTGGCATTATCCAAATTGAAGACGGATGGTTGACCCGCCTAAGGGCAGTGGACCTGCTGTAGGATTAGCCGTACTGTTCGGGTCCCCAGAGAAATGATCGGGAGAAGAAGACGGGCATTGGTATCCCTAATAACCATTGGACCAGAAGAAGGCTCTGGATGAGGAAGGAGCTTAGAGACTACCTTTTGAAAGCCTGATTGACTTGCTGAAAACGAGCGGAGCAAAAGAAAACTACTTCCGTTTTCGTCTTATTGCTCAGAACCCTCCTAGCTAATTGAATGAACCGAGGGAATGAGAGATCAAGTGCACAAGCTCCGTGTTGAAGGGCCACGACCTTGACTCGAGAGAGAGAATTACCATCCTTCTTGTGCAGGATCATCGTCAAAGAGGATCTGCTGGGCTGGGAATGAGGAAAAAAACTTGTCTAAGTTTAGCTGCTAGCCCCAGTGAGAGGGTATTGCAAGTGATATAGACGACTTAGCGTAGTCCTTGTAGAGCGGCTAGAAAGTCGACCGAGTAGGGCAGGACGACCATGTTTCTAGGGTGCAAGAAGCACATGACAACTGCTATGAGCGTTGCGACCACTGTGGTGCGGTAGCCAGGCTGGAGGGCAAGGTCGTGACTTGAAAATGCTGTTCGCGAATGGAAAGGAGAAGAGATAATTGTAGAGGGGAAAAAAGTAGACATGTGAGGGTAAGAAAACCGAATGTCGATGGATGTCAGAAAACTCCACTTTTTTTTTTTTTTTTTTTTTTTGTTGAAGTAATGGCTGAGCGGAGGAACTGCATCTGAAAAAGGAGGGCCTTGTCAAAGGTTGTTAGAAGTTTGAGGTCCAGGAATGATCATAGTTTTCATTTTCTCCTTCGTGAAACCAAGATCCCTTAGATCTAGACTGTCCAGGACAATGGTTCTACTGCTGGATGGGTCTGTAGAAAAAATACGATCCCTTGTTAGTCTCCCGCTCAGAAGATTTGATTTGAATTGAAGTAGATAAGGTCTGACCAGGAGACTATTGGTCAAGCAACATCATGTGGCGCTAAAGGGTAGAGCGCTGAACCCGAAGCCACAAGACGGAACGAACCAGATTTGCTATCCGACCGTCTGTGGTTTTTTTAATTGATGATACATCGGGCAGGGATACTGGTAGGTATACCTCAAGAAATTCCACCTGGTTAGACTGCCAAGTGGCAGAATGCGGGGCTGCAACCAGCAGGCCTCTTGCCATCTTCGTGCAGAGTAGAAAATTAGGAACCTTCGATCCACCATTCTGTTAACAGGGACGTGGAGAGGAATCGTCCGCTTTCTTGCATCATCCCCTAAATTGATACAAAGGGGGGTGCTCGGATGCCAAAGATGTGTGCCTCTGTACATCCCCAGAGTTGAGGTCCCCGGGTGGACAGGGCAGGTTGTTTGGCATTAGGCCTGGATGCAGAAGAGGATACATGGAGGCGACACTGCATGTGTTCGTCTGTTGAAGATGTGGGGGGAATCGGTGCCCTTAAAAGGACCCGTCGCCCATAAAAATCAGACCAGGTATGGCAACATACTTAGCGGCTTCTGTCCAGTGAATTGCTCGTCGATTTGTTGATGGTATAAATAGGAGAGTCCCTCCTTTTCTGAAGCTCTTGCAATCCAAGGCAATATGCGATCCATATTCAGCGTTGTTCTCAACAAATCATGGGGGAGAGATTAGGAAATGAAAACTTCCGTTTTGCAGACGCCTGTACGTTTTTCTAGAACACTTGCGGCCCCTGCTAGCGGACGCTCCCATGTAGGAAAGGGACCATGTATATCTGGGTTGCGGTTAGGGATGAGCGGCGGAAGGCTCCAGAGCTCAGTTAGGGTGACCAGCTTAGGATTGATGATGTGCCCATAAGACCAGTAAATACTGGTCATGCGCCTTTAAGACTAGGGAACACTGGTCGTGCGTCTTTAAGACCAGGGTATACTGGTCTTGTGCCTTTAGGAGGAGGGCATGCTGGTCATGTGCCTTTAAGAACCAGGACATACTTGTCATATGCTTTGAAGACCAGGGCATACTGGTTATGTGTCTTTAAGTCCAGGGCATATTGGTCACGTGCCTTTAAGACCAGGGCATACTGGTCATGTTCCTTTAAGACCAGGTCATACTGGTCATGTGCCCTTAAGACCAGGGCATACTGGTCATGTGCCTTTAAAAACCAGGTCGTACTGGTCATGTGCCTTTAAGACCAGGGCATACTGGCCAAGTGCGTAAGACCAGGGCCTACTGGTCATGTGCCTTTAAGACCAGGGCATACTGGTCACGTGCCTTTAAGACCAGGACATACTGGTCACGTGCCTTTAAGACCAGGACATACTGGTCATGTGCCTTTAAGACCAGGTAATACTGGACATGTGCCCTTAAGACCAAGAAGTACTGGTCATGCGTCTTTAAGACCAGGGAATACTGGTTACGTGCTTTTAAGACCAGGAATACTGGTCATGCGCCTTTAAGACCAGGGAATACTGGTCACGTGCCTTTAAGACCAGGGCATACTGGCCATGTGCGTAAGACCAGGGTATGCTGGCCATGCGCCTTTAAGACCGGGAAAAACTGGTCACGTGCCTTTAAGACCAGACAATACTAGACATGCGCCTTTAAGACCAGACAATACTGGACATGCTCCTTTAAGACCAGACAATACTGGACATGCGCCCTTAAGAACAGACAATATTGGACCTGTGCCTTTACGACCAGCCAATACTGGACATGCGCCTTTAAGAACAGAGAATACTGGACATGCGCCTTTAAGAACAGAGAATACTGGACATGCGCCTTTAAGAACAGACAATACGAGACATGCGACTTTAAGACCAGCCAAAACAGGACATGCGCCTTTAAGACCAGACAATACTGGACATGCGCCTTTAAGAACAGAGAATACTGGTCATGCGCCTTTAAGACCAGACAATACTGGACCTGCGCCTTTAAGAACAGACAATACTGGACATGCGCCTTTAAAACCAGACAATACTACATGTGCCTTTAAGAAGGGAGAATACTTGCGCGTTTAATGCCTTGATGTAGAGTGGTTGTGCCCCCTTAATGCTAAAATCGTTGCCTCAGTGTGAGCCGGCCGGGTGGACCAAGATGGCCACTGTGAGCTGCAGAGTAGATAAAATCTCGCAGAGAGCGAGAAGCGCCAACTCGGGGGGCGGAGCGACGGACACGATGCTGAATAGGCCCAAGCCGGGGCCTAAATTTCTGTAGCAGGCGGGCGACACCAGCGGGGCGTTTCAGGAGACTTCCGGGATGCGGCCTACACATCGGCCGAAGCCAGGGGCTAAATTTTTGCAGCCGGCCAGAGCGTTACCTCAGAGAGGTGGGCCACAGGAAAGTGGCTGAGGCTGCCTGCGCCTTTATGGATATCCCTCTGAAGATGGATCCACTCACCGTCGTTGCGCGTCCCGGCATGGAGCCGCCGCGGATGTGGGTTTCAGCGCTGTTCTGTGCAGCGTGGACGGTGTAGGGATAAACCTCAATCCATCATCCGTTTGTTAGGGAGGAGGAGAGGAACCGTCCGCCTCCTTGTACCATCCGCTCTTAATAGTGGTGGTGCAGTGGGGGCTGCTCGGACGCCACACTGGATTGTGCCTCTGAACAGCCGAGGGTAAAACCTGGTGGTCAGGGCTGAATGTCCGGCAATAGGCCTGGCTGCAGAAGAGGATACTGAAGGTGACACTCCAGTGCTCGTCTGATAAGGGAGGGGGAGATCGGTGCCATGAAGGGCCCGTCGCCCCTAGAATCAGCTCAGGCAGTGGCTTCCCACGTCGCAGGAGAGGATACGGAGAGGTGAAACTCCCGTGCTCGCCTGTTGTTGGTTCGGGGGAGATCGGAACATGAAAGAATCCGTCGCCCCCTTCGTCCGGTAAAAGGTAAAAGTAAAAAGATTCTTTGGGTCTGAATAGCAGACCCGTCCGTGTGCCTCCTACGGACACTAAGCAAGAACTGGTTAGCTGGGAGCCAGCAGAGGGGTGTATACTGCAGGAGAGGAGCTAACTTTCTTTGTAATACTTAGTGTCAGCCTCCTGGTGGCAGCAGCATACACCCATGGTCTGTGTCCCCCAATGAGGCGAAGGAGAAAATAATTATTATAAAGTATGAAAAGCAGCGTCTAAATCACCTTGAGTGAAGCGAGAGGATGATCTGGTCCTAGCAGACTCCAATGAAACGCGGCCAAGTCTTCATCGGGAAGAATATGATTACCTACATCAATAAAAAGACACGGGCGGATTAACTGAAGATATATAGGATGTACCGACAGCATCATCTAATATTCACCACGTGCAATGTCGGGGGGCTACAGCCGCCAAGTCATGTGGTTATCTGGGACCCCACTGCATGCATTAATACAACATTGAAGTTCCTAAATCAGTACGAATATAATGTAGAGCACCGAGCATAGAAAAGACAGACAACAGTGCATCTCACGACTGTACCGGCTCACCCACGCAGGACGGACATAAAGCATTTGCGTATTTCGATGCAAGTTCTGCAGATTTTGCCCCACACCCTTACAACAGTGCATTAACAAGAGTCAATCCACACTGACAAATAAATGACACGCTGCGGATTTATTTCAAACCCACACAGCAGGCTCATTTTTTTGCGGCACGTTAAGGAGTCATCCACATTCCTGCAACTGGGATCTGCTGAAAATCGTCAACATTTCCGCTAAGTGTGGACAGACATCGAGTCTCATGGTCACAGTTCTAAATTTGGCCAAATCGTCGTCCTAAGTAGCCAGAATACCCTGCTGTGCATTTGCCATAATACTCTATGGAAAGTGCTTGTTGTGGAGACCCTCATTCTGGGCAAAGTGAGGAGGGGTTGTCGTTCAGCAATGCATAGAAAGGGGTTTCCGCTTTCACAAACCCCGTCTGTTTTTTTTTTTAGCTACCAAAAAGATTCTAGGTGATAAATGTGTGACCCCTCAGAACTTGATGCTAGATCACTAATCTCCCCACCTGAGAGGGAAAGCTCTCAGTGTGAACAGTGACTACTTCTCCGTTCACTTCTATGGGACTTGCAGATGGCTGTTCTATAGAAGTGGATGGAGTAGTAGTTCTGCATTCACACAAGAGCCTTTGGGACTCCCATTCTTAGGATTGCTGGGGGTCCCAACAATCGGACTCTGAGTGATCATACATTTTTCACCTACCCTGTGGAAAACAGCCATTTAACTTTATGTGCACTTACTCTGCAAATTCCTATAAAGACAGTGAAGAGCAGATGTCAAGGACCCGGCTGGATGTGAATTGTGTACTGGATAATTGTATGGAAGGACATTTTAACATCAGCAGAAGACCCCTACTATTCCTCTGTGCTGCTGCTACATTGCAGCATAATGCAGCCCCCCAGGGATCTCTGGCCATGTCACCTGTATTATGGCCAATGTCGCCGTGCGGCCCCAGCCTTTTGGTGAATGTCATGAAAGTGGTCACGTGTGCACTGCTGCTCCATTTACATGGGGGACATGGGACCCTCGCACTTGCGATAGGCTCGGGTCTTAAATTTGCTTCACCTATCCTGATGTTTCCAGTACTTTTATACCAACACTGAAACACCCAGTAACCAAAGCACAGGGCACCACAATCTGTTACCAAATATTTTCTTTAATTACTGTTATTTTACAAATTGCTTTGTCTTCATCTATCCTGATGTTTGCGGGATAAAAGCATTTAAAGCTGCCCCCTGACTGGTTATTTTTGGATTGTTGAATAGGTTTAATAGGATCCCCGCTTCACTCTCAACTTTCCATCTCGTACATTTATGGTAAATTTGCAGGAAGCGGATCCCATCAAGAGGATCTATCGTGTTCTGAGAGTGGAAATAGGCGGTCAAAACGCACAAATCGATGTCCCATTGGAGGAATATGCCAAAACGTACCAGATGGGTATATATTTTTAAAGGTCGTGTACACATTCACCATTTTTTATTGTCCAATCTAAAAAAAAAAAAAAATTAAAGTAACTTTGCAAATCATTAAGAAGCAATTAATTTTGTTAAAGGGATCCTGTCACCCCCAAAATGGAAGTTGAGCTTAGACCTCTTTCACTCTTCCGTTTTTTGCCATCCGTCATTTTGGTAAAAAAACGGATCCTGCAAATGTGCCCGCAGGATGCGTTTTTTTTGCCATAGACTTTTATTGACGACGGATGGCCACGTCGCATCCGTCGTGCAACGGATGCGTCGTGTTTTGGCGGACCGTCGTGATGAAAAAACGTTCAAGGGAACGCTTTTTTCGTCCGTCGGATCCGCCATTTCCGAACGCGCATGCTCGGCCGGAACTCCGCCCCCTCCTCCCCGGACTTCAGAATGGGCAGAGGATGCGTCGGAAAACAGCATCCGCTGCCCACGTTGTGCACAATTTTGCACAACGTCCGTCGGGCCAATGGTTTGCGACGGCCCCGTACCGACAGAAATGTGAAAGAGGCCTAAGCCCATAGCCATCAGGGGCTTATCTACAGCATTCTGTAATGCTGTAGATAAGCCCCCGATGTAACCTGGAAGATTTGAAAAAGAGGTTAGAATATACTCACCAGGGGCGGTCCGATCCGATGGGCGTCGCGGTCCGGGGCCTCCCATCTTTACGATGACGTCCTCTTCTTGTCTTGACGCGGCTCCGGCGTACTTTGAGGGCAGAGCAAAGTACTGCAGTGCGCAAGCGCTGGGCCTCTCTGACCTTTCCCGGCGCTTGCGCACTGCAGTACTTTGCTCTGCCCTCAACGCCAGAGCGTGAAGAGAAGAGGACGTCATCTGATGCCCCGAACTGGACAGCGATGCCCATCGCACCGGAAGGCAGCGGGAACGCCCCTGGGTGAGTATAATCTAACCTCTTTTTCTCATCTTTCAGGATACATCGGGGGCTTACCTATAGCATTCCAGAATGCTGTAGATAAGCCCCTGATGCTGGTGCGCTTAGCTCAACTTTCATTTTGGGGGTGACAGGTTCCCTTTAAGTCCGGCTTTGGATCTGCAGCTCAATTGCAAACCCTGAAAGACCCCTTAGGCTATGTGCACACATTGCGGATTTGTCTGCGGATTTTTCCGCGCAGAATCCGCAACTCTGGGCAGAAAATGCAGGCCAAAATTGTTGCGGATTTAATGTGGAATTCATGCAGATTTGTTGTTGACTATCTTGCGTTTTTGATGTGCGGATTTGCCTTACTCAGTGTATAGTCAATGGGTGCAGAATGCTGCGTTTCCGCACAAAGAATTGACATGCTCTGGAATATAAACCGCTCCGTTTCCGTGCAGAATTTTCCGCAACATGTGCACAGCGGTTTTTGTTTTCCATAGGTTTATATGGTACTGTACACAGCATGGAAAACTGCTGGGGATCCGCAGCCAAATCCGCAATGTTTGCACATACCCTTAAAAGCCATGCGACCCCTTACTTTTTGCTAACCAGCCCAATAAGTTTAAAAAAAAACAAACGGTGATCAGTGCCCCTGACTACACAGGGTTGTTTGAAGTCTGTTACCATGGAGACACACAGGTCTGATTAGGAGCTGTAGACAGACTACGGGCTTTTCTTTCCAATTACCATTATTTGGTTTTGGATGCACTGGAAAGACGCATTCTACAAATAAAAATACTGTTCTCATCCTAAAGGAAGTCTGTCCAAACCAAAAAGAGGTGCTCGGTGCACCACTGCGTGGCCAGTTTATTGCACCTTCCCACCGACTTGTTATTCCTCCATCTACGCCCTCCTCTATTTTAATTGACAGCTCTGGTTTTATAGAGCTGGAGAAGGTCGGAGGTTAATGGAAAACAAGTAGGTGCACTGAACCATTTGCACAAGAGTGCGCAGTGTCCTTGATTGGTTTGAACAGTCATTTAAAGGGAGTCTTTCAGCACAAAATGACTGTTCAAACCAAGCACAGGCACACCTTTTCACCTGCTTGTTTTTTGTCCATTACTGCCCTCCCCTGGATCCTTATAAAGCCAGAGCTGTCAATCAAGAGGGGGGCAGAGATAGATGGAAAACAAGTGGGGAGATGCAGGTGCACAGAGAAAGCTGTGCTTGGTTTGAACAGGCACGTCTGCTGTCAGACTTCCTTTAATCCTAATCATTATATGGTCGCATGCACACAGCTATACGTTGCTTCCGTTTCTCACCAGAAATGTACATGTGTAAAGACTCATGCTTTTGGAATGACAGCTCTATATGGAGTGCATTTGTCTGCAATAAAGGCATTGCCGCCATATGCAGCAGGGGTCGGCAACCTGCAGCACTGCACCTGTAGTGACACTCCATCGGATCAAGTACTGCACGTGGCTGCCCCTGATATAGAGGTGCACAAAACCGAACATGGACATTAAATGCAGCTGTATGACTGCGCCCTTTACATCTGCAAGATTTTGGCTCCTTGGTTGCCGCCTTACCCAAAAGGGCAGCGAAGATGGGGAAGTTGCTCATCTTGAGGCCCAGCTGTTTGGCTACCTCTTGCATTAGAAACTGGTTGGTAGTGAGATTCTTCCCATTCCAGCTGAGCTTCAGGGCGTGAGAACTGTAGTAAGAAGGGATGTTACACAAGGCGTATTCAGAGTCATGGGCAATGAGGCCGTGAAATCCGTTCTCCCGAAAGAAGGATACCACTTCCAGGTGATGATCCTCCAAACTCTGAAACACCTGAAATGCAGGAAGGGTCACCGTGTTTGTGATTATTGCTCTTGTCACATCACATTCAGCAGCCAAAGCAATGGATAGAAGGGGGGCAGGAAAAGCCGAATGACAGGACAGAGGACACTGCGGAGACAATACCCTCCGGCCGGACACCCGCAAGCAAGGAGAGGGAGATAGCTAATGCGAAACACAGACAAAAATATTCAGTACAAAAATAATTACAATTTCCCAAGCAAAACTATTAGCAGTTTAAAGAAGAACTTTATTAAGGAAGAAAAAAAAAAGTTATGACATTTAATAAAAAAAACACATACTTCTACAAGAATCATGTCATAGGAGTTTAGCGCAGGTTAATATAACATTACGTCTCCCCCCGGCCTGATGATGGCACTTCATAAGCACAATTGGGCATGTTGGATTTCAGCATGCCCGATCCTTCTGTTGTCAGAGGTTTCTTGCTGTCCACAACATCTACATCCACACTTAGCCAAACCCAGCATGCATGTGTATGGGGGTGTCAGGAGGAACAGTTGTCAGCTATCGAGTGTAAAAATTAAAAAAAACCTTCCATCTCTGTCCTTTTATGAACCAGGGATCCCAGTAGTGCCAAACAGGGTGGGTTATATATGTATTAAAAGGAATCTGTCAGCAGGCCTTTGCTATGTAATCTCAGAGATGCATGGTATAGGGGCAAAGACCCTGATTCCAGTGATGTGTCACTTACTGGGCTGATTGCTGCAGTTTTGATAGAATTCCTGTTATCTCTGCTGTAGATGTAGCAGTGGTCAGAATGCTCAGCTGTGTATAACCCCGCCCACATCAATGATTGGCTGCTTGCTGACAGTGTACACAGGAAGCTGCAAATCAGTGGTGGGAGTGGGGTTACACAGAAGAGCCTGACTGCTGTACATGTGGGACCTAGTCCAGCAGTGATAATCTCCTGCTGACAACACGGTGATTGTATTGAAACTGCAACACAGCCTAATAAGTGACACATCGCTGGAATCAGGCTCACTTGCTCTATATTCCGATGCTCTCAGATAAAGTAGCAAAAACATGCCAACAGATTTCCTTTAATAAAAGCCGTAAAAGTGAAGTTTCACTGATCACTTCCCATTAGGTATTCATAGGACATTAACCCATGTGGGAGTGAAGCCTTCTTCCTCTCGGCACAGAAAAAAAAAACATTACATTTTACAGCTCACCGCGCTAAAGTACAAAGCCAACCTAATAAAAGGTGAGCTGCCGGCCAAGCCACAATAATTAGTGCCGTGCCTCCTGAGGCCGCATAGGGCTGCCAAAATAATCGCTGCTCCACACGGTTCAGCCTGTGGCTGCCATAGCATGCTGAGAGTTGTAGTGTCACTTCAGCTCACGAGCCCTCATTGCTAGCATCCACTGGTCTATGAGATAATCCAGCATTTCTCGAATGACATGTACTAGCCTCCCACTGTTGGAGCTGCCATGATGGATGGTACCCCATGTAGTGTGTGCCATTCTGTTTATGCCAATTTTGCATGACCCTCTACTCTCCTGTTATGTAGTCATGTACTGATCAGGAGTTAACCACTGCTCGCTCGTCACCTTATCAAAAGTGTTGCTACAAATAAATGCCCTCTAAATGCCTCCTTGACACCGCCGCCAGCTAAATACTGTAAGTCAATCAGTGCCCGCTAACAAAATCGTCCATCCCCACTGAGCTCACAGAGGGGGGACTCTACCTATGACACCTGTATACCCCAACAATGTTGGACCCCACAAGTTAACCCTTTCAGTGTTTATTTACATGGGACTGGACAGTTATGTACTTTCTTGTGACAACAGCACATCACTTTCAGTCACCCAGAAGGCCAGGCTGGCGGCCTCGTAGGACAGGGGTGTAATCACAGTCAGAGATCAGGCAGTATTACATGGGCACGTACTAAAGTCCAGCCGCTGGTTTTTACCACACAAGTCGCCCGGAATTGGTCACTCAATTAAAATGGTTTAAAGTTAAGAAAAAACATGGCTGCTCTCCGACAGAAACAGCACCACTCTTGTCCAGGGGCTGGACCTGGTATTGCAGCGCTGCTCCATCTGCCAGGATTTTCTACTCTCATAGAAAACCATTATTGAATATTAGCTGCAAGGGCCACATAGAACACGGTGGCATCGGCAGGCTGAGGGGGGCACATCAGGACACAGTACCTGTGCCACAAACAGCGTACAATTACGCCTATACATGCCAAAGGAACAATGTTACAATGCACAGTGACAACAAGCTAGAAATAAGCCACCCGGACCAGGATGGCCACCAGACGATTACCCATCGCGGCTGGAGACCTCCCGGAATAGGTTATTTCTAGCATGGTTCATGTTTATCAGGCTTCATTGTGTGTGGGGCTACGTATTCTGGCACATGGAACTTTATCTGGAAGAAATTTGTATGTTTATTGCATTCTACTGACCTAGTATCGCGCACCCTGACCACAGCGCCTCGTCCATTTTGGAACTCACTTGTGATGTGATAAACTGATATTTTTACTTTTGGCAACTTAAGTGTCATCTTCCAAATTGGTGATAAATGTATAATCATGGGACTCCACCAATGACAACAGGGGCTGGACAACAGCTCTATTCACTTCCTTTGGGAGCTTTAGTGGGCATGCTCGACTATTCACTTCCTTTGGGAGCAGTAGTGGGCATGCTCGACTATTCACTTCCTTTGGGAGCAGTAGTGGGCATGCTCGAATATTCACTTCCTTTGGGAGCAGTAGTGGGCATGCTCGACTATTCACCTCCTTTGGTAGCTGTAGTGGGCATGCTCGACTATTCACTTCCTTTGGGAGCAGTAGTTGGCATGTTCGACTATTCACTTCCTTTGGGAGCAGTAGTGGGCATGCTCGACTATTCACTTCCTTTGGGAGCAGTAGTGGGCATGCTCGACTATTCACTTCCTTTGGGAGCAGTAGTGGGCATGCTCGACTATTCACTTCCTTTGGGAGCAGTAGTGGGCATGCTCGACTATTCACTTCCTTTGGGAGCAGTAGTGGGCACGCTCGACTATTCACCTCCTTTGGTAGCAGTAGTGGGCATGCTCGACTATTCACTTCCTTTCGGAGCAGTAGTGGGCATGCTCGACTATTCACTTCCTTTGGGAGCAGTAGTGGGCATGCTCGACTATTCACTTACTTTGGGAGCAGTAGTGGGCATGCTCGACTATTCACTTACTTTGGGAGCAGTAGTGGGCATGCTCGACTATTTACTTCCTTTCAGAGCAGTAATGGGCATGCTCAACTATTCACTGCATGTACGTCACTGAAGCTAGTGATTGGCTGCAGCAGCCACCTGACTGATGGATGGGACATCACTATCAGTACTGGTGGACTCGGGGCAAGTAATGCTCATTCACTTTATAACCTATACACTGCCTACTTTTTCTTATTTTTCCCAAAAGCCCTTACAAAGAAAAAAAGCTCTCCATTTGGGGGATTTTTCCTTTTTTTACTTAAATGTATGCATTATTGCAGTTATATCCACCTGGCCAGAAGTGATGATTTTGCCGTCATGTCACACTAGCGCTATGGCTCTCAATTGGCTGCAGTGGTCATATCACTTACGGCTGAGCAATCAGGAATATTCAAGAGATAAGGAATACTAATTTCATTAAAGGGAATCTGTCAGCAGCATTTTCTATGTAATCTGAGAGCAGCATAGTGTAGAGGCAGAGACCATGATTCCAAGGATGTGTCACTTACTAGGCTGCGTCTTGCAGTTTCAATAAAATAAGTGATTTATCAGCAAGAGATCATCACTACAGGACTAGGTGGGGTGCCTCCTGGTCCAGCCACATCCCCACCACAGATTGGCAGCTGTCAATGCACAGTGTACATAGAAGGCTGCCAATCAGAGGTGTGGGCAGGATTACACAGCTCAGCATTCTCAGCTCTGCTAGATCTACAGCAGTGAAAGCAAGGATTTTAACACAACTGCAGCACCTAGTAAACGAGACATCGTTGGAATCAGGATCTCATGCCTCTACATTATGCTGCTCTAGGTAGTAAAAACCTGCTGACAAATGCCCTTTAATTTCAGTCCATTTCTACAAAAAATAAAACCAATCCTGTAAAAACCCTGAATTTTTTGTTACGGAGATAAGTGGTGTTAACTTTTGCCATGCAATGACTAAGGCTCTATTCACAAGTCAGTTTTTATTTCTATTTCTTTTTGTTTATTATTATTATTATTTTTTTAGAGGGATCAGTTTGGTGAACATAAAAGAAAATACAGGATCCGTTTATATCTTAATGCGCTTTTAGGTTTCCTAAAAATGGTGACTTTTTGTACAGCGCAAAAATGGTTTTCGCACAGGTCATTTTTTGCCTCTAACAATGAAATCTATGGGAAACGAATCAAAGGATGGCCACCACAGCTGCTGCACATGCCCAGAATACTAGAGGGGTTCAAAGATTCTATTAGGAACTGATCGGTTGCCAGCGGAAACCAGTTTGAATTTTTAAATTTGTCCATTCAAACTGTCGCCTCACGACTCGCGGAATGTTAGTTCAATTAGCTCCTCCCACTACGGAATTTAAAAGATCACCAACTGCCATCTTCTATCCCAGGATCGATCCGTCCAATGAAAGATCGGCTTAGAAAATTGCTTACTTTCAGGTCTATAATGGGGAAAACAATTAGTCCGCCGTCACCCTTTAGAACCATTGGCTCGCCATCTTTGTACTGGGCATGTGAGCGGAGACTGATGATATTAGGATGTTGCCACCGCTCTTGTATAGCGCTTGTGTGGCATAATGGGCAAAACTGTTGTCATAACAACTGATCTGGTGTGGCACAATGCACGAGCCTGATGCCACTTGGCCACCTAGCCTGGCACCGGGCCCATGAGGAGGGCATGCATTAGGGGAGGTGGTGGCATGACTCGGGGCGAGTACAGGTGGGCACAGTCCTGTTACCTTCACTCTGAAGCGGATCATGGCCAGGCGGATGCAGTGTGCCAGGCAGGCGGGCGGCAGGAACCAGGCCCGGGGGGGCGGGGTGCCCTTGTTTCCAACGTGGCTGACAATGAGCTGTGCCGTCTGCCGCTCGCCCTGTGCCCGCCGGGCCCACTCGGGCAGCCGCTCCTTGGCCAGCGTGCCGTTGAACATGGCCACCAGCTCCAGGCCGCCCTGGTACAGACAGGCCTGAGACAGCGCCGCCAGGTAGCCCAGCATGGCGTTCCACTGGCCCCCGCACACCCAGTCCGTCTGGTAGCCGCCATAGAGGCGCTGGAGAGCGGAGTCCGCATCCACCAGGACCCGGCAGGGAGGCGGCGGAGGAGGAGGCGGCGCCGCCGGGGACGGAGCCTGTGCGGGCGGAGGAGGCGGGTAACCCCCGGGGGACAGGCCCGCACGGTGCTGCTGCCGGGCCACCGTCCGCGCTAACTTCAGCAGGTCGACGGGCACCACCGCCCCCGGGCAGCGCTTCTCCAGGAACTCCTGGAAGCCCTGCACCCCCATAGTGCCGGACTACGGGGAGGAAACCCGGATTAAACGAGGAGCGAGAACGCGAAGGACGAGAAGAGACCGAGAGCGGAGACCGGTGCGGCCTCACACGAGCTGGGTGCGGGGGCACAGTCCCTGCGCGGCACACGCCGCCATCTTAATCGCCTTCTTCTTCGGCAGCTCTTAACACTACGCCCCACTTTCCCTCCAGCCACTCAGCGGTGTTATCTGGGACATGTAGTCCCCCGCCTCGTTATTTGTAACTGACGTCTATTAGACAGCCTACTACAAATCCCGTCAGCTATTGCGAGAGGCGACTTTGGCTTTCGTGTCTGGGAATTGTAGTCCTTGACTAGCTATCGGCGATGCCTGAATTAAAAAAGCGAACTATATTACCCGAGAGCCTCCGCGGCCTCACCGATCTCTTTTGCTAATAAGCTTTTAGACAAAACCGCTTAGATATTTCCAGTAAGAGACAGAGTGTCCGCCCCTACCGAGAGAAAGTCATTACCCTCTGCTAATAGAGGAGAAGAATAGAAGCCTAATTAGCATTGTGGGGGACCTCGAGGCTTTCTGGGAAATGTAGTTTGTGCGTGGCTCGTGACAAGCATTTTGGCAGGCGCTGATAAAATCCTAAGACTACATTTCCCGACAGCACTTGCACCTAGATTCTGCCATTCTGATGATCTGTTCAGAGAGGGGGGAAAAAAAAGAATAAAGTTTTGCCCTTACAAGGGTTGTATGTGCTCATAGAGTCATATTCCCTCATGGCATTAGAAAGGGACAGGGTGAAGCTCCTTCCGGGCACTGAATCCATTTCATAGTACCCAGCACATGTATCAGTATGGTCTAAGTTTAAAACTGGCCTTAAAGGTAACAGTGCCAGGCACAATGCCAGCAGAACCAATAGTGCTAACAGCGCCCACAGTATCGGGCACAGAGACAGCCACAGCGCCAACAGTATCGGGCACAGTGCCAATAGTGACAGCCACAGTATCAATAGTATCAGGCACAGAGACAGCCACAGCGCCAAACAGTATCGGGCATAGTGCCAACCGTGACAGCCACAGCACCAACAGTATCAGGCACAGAGACAGCCACAGCGCCAACAGTATCAGCCATAGTGCTAACCATGACAGCCACAGCGCCAACAGTATCAAGCACAGTGCCAATAGTGACAGCCACAGTGCCAATAGTATCGAGCAAAGAGACAGCAACAGCACCAACAGTATTGGGAAGAGACAGCCACAGCACCAACAGTATCGGGCACAGTGCCAATAGTGACAGCCACAGTGCCAATAGTATCGAGCACAGAGACAGCCACAGCACCAACAGTATTGGGAAGAGACAGCCACAGCACCAACAGTATCGGGCACAGTGCCAATAGTGACAGCCACAGCACCAACAGTATCAGGCACAGTGCCAATAGTATCGAGCAAAGAGACAGCCACAGCACCAACAGTATTGGGAAGAGACAGGCACAGCGCCAACAGTATCAGGCACAGTGCCAATAGTGACAGCCACAGCGCCAACAGTATCAGGCACAGTGCCAATAGTATCGAGCACAGAGACAGCCACAGCACCAACAGTATTGGGAAGAGACAGCCACAGCGCCAACAGTATCAGGCACAGTGCCAATAGTGACAGCCACAGCGCAAACAGTATCGAGCACAGAGACAGCCACAGCGCCCACAGTATCGGGCACAGAGACAGCCACAGTGCCAACAGTACCAGGCACAGTGCCAATAGTGACAGCCACAGCGCCAACAGTATCAGGCACAGTGCCAATAGTGACAGCCACAGCGCAAACAGTATCGAGCACAGAGACAGCCACAGCGCCCACAGTATCGGGCACAGAGACAGCCACAGCGCCAACAGTACCAGGCACAGTGCCAATAGTGACAGCCACAGCGCCAACAGTATCAGGCACAGTGCCAATAGTGACAGCCACAGCGCCAACAGTATCAGGCACAGTGCCAATAGTGACAGCCACAGCACCAACAGTATCGGGCACAGTGCCAATAGTGACAGCCACAGCACCAACAGTATCGGGCACAGAGACAGCCACAGCGCCAACAGTATCGGCCATAGTGCTAACCATGAGAGCAACAGCACCAACAGTATCAGGCACAGTGCCAATAGTATCGAGCACAGAGACAGCCATAGTGCCAACAGCCACAGCACCGACAGTATTGGGAAGAGATAGCCACAGCACCAACAGTATCAGGCACAGTGCCAATAGTATCGAGCACAGAGACAGCCACAGTGCCAACAGTCACAGCCACGGCACCGACAGTATTGGGAAGAGACAGCCACAGCGCCAACAGTATCAGGCACAGTGCCAATAGTGACAGCCATGGCGCCAACAGTATCGGGCACAGAGACAGCCACAGTGCCAACAGTATCGGGCACAGAGACAGCCAGAGCAGCAACAGTATTGGGCACAGTACCAATAGTGACAGCCATAGTCCCCATCAGTATCGGGCAGAGAGACAGCCACAGGGTCAACAGTATTGGGCACAGTACCAGAAGCATCCAGAGCCAAAAGCACCAGTCATGGTGCCAACAGTATCAGGCACAGCGCCAACAGTACTGGCCATAGCGCCAACCGTGACAGTCACAGTACTCATTGTGTTACCTGAGCAACTGCTATGAACCATTGATTGCTGGTTCATGATATCAGTAATGGCATTTGCTGCCCAGGTAAGGAAGGGGCACTGTGTTCAACAGCCAAGGGCATTGGATTGCGGGCATTTGGAGTGTGGCATTCAGTGAAACTGTTAATTAAGGAGGTCAATAGTTGCTTCGTCCCAAGCATTGACATCCCATGCCTTTCCATTAGGTGGTGCACTTAGGCCCCGTGCAGTATTTATAAGGCGAGGCAAAAACAAATTCTTCAAATACTCTACATGTTCCCTTGACCTTACAGCATTTGCAGTGGGGCTCAATAGCTGGAAACCACTACTTTTCCTGAGGCTTCGTTCACACATTCTTACTTGTCGTCCCTTTTACTTTAGGGTTTAGCACATGAACACATTAAAATAAATGGGTCGTTACACACATCCGTTTTTTTTAATTTTGCAGAATAATTTACAGAAAAAAAGGAAACTTTTTCTTTTTGTCGTATTTTTGGACCAAATCTGCCCATTCTAGTGAATTGGTTCAAAATTAAAAAAAAATAATGGAAAGCACCCACATGCCATCTATTTCTCACTAACTGGTCGAAATTGACATTTTTTTTACATACAAAGAAAACGAGTGACGGACACTTAGATCAAAGATGGATAAATAGATTCTTTTTGTGGACATGTGAACAAGGCCCATGGGTTATGTGGCTTCTCAACACCAGGTTTTGATCTGGGCTACACAAGGATTCGGCTCATTTTGTGATGATGACGATGTCACATCTAATGATTGACAATCGAGTCACGTTGGCCACCATGCTAAATTTTTGGCTGTAGGTTACACGTGACATCAATGTAATTGACTGTTGAATCGCATGGCACCCATCTGTTTTTTCTTTCTACAGTTGAAGCGCAACACTAATATACACTGCTCAAAAAATGAAAGGGAACAGTAAAATCCCACATCCTAGATATCACTGAATGAAATATTCCAGTTGCAAATCTTTATTCATTACATAGTGGAATGTGTTGAAAACAATAAAACGAAAATGATCAATGTAAATCAAAATGAATATCCCATGTAGGTCTGGATTTGGAATGATACTCAAAATCAAAGTGGAGAATCAAATTACAGGCTGATCCAACTTCAGCGGAAATGCCTGAAAACAAGAAATTGATGCTCAGTATTGTGTGTGGCCTCCGTGTGTTAGTATGACTTCCCTACAATGCCTGGGCATGCTACTGATGAGGCGGTGGATGTTCTCCTGAACAATCTCCTGCGAAACCTGGATTAAATTATCAGTCAACTTCTGGACAATCTGTGGTGCAACGTGGCATTGGTGGATGGAACGAGACATGATTAGAGATGAGCGAATTTCTTCGGGTCCCCGCTTATTTGGCAAGCTATAGCGCTTACCGAATAAGCTGTAGAGGGAACCTGGATACATGGAGTGTGCCGGCTTTCACAAATGTGCTTGACTGGTTTCAGATCTGGGGAATAGGCAGAACAGTCCATAGCATCAGTGCCTTCATCATGCATGAACTACTGACACACTTCAGCTACAGGAGGACTAGCAAAGTCATGCATCAGAAGGAACCCAGGGCCCACTGCACCTGCATATGGTCTCACAATGGGTCTGCCAGTACCTAATAGCAGTCAGGGTACCTCTGGCTAGCACAAGGAGGGCTGTGCAGCCCTCCAAAGAAATGCTACCCCACACGATTACTAACCCACTGCCAAAGCGGTCATGCTGTAGGATATTGTAGTTCTCCAGACTCTGTCATATGTGCTCAGTATGGACCTGCTCTCATCTGTGAAGAGCACAGGGCGCCAATGTCGAATCTGCCAATCTTGGTGTTCTCTGCAAATGCCAATCACCCTGCACGGTGTTGGGCTGTAAGCTCAACACCCGCTTGTGGACGTCGGGCCCTCAAACCACCCTCATGGAGTCAGTTTCTGACAGTTTGAGCAGACACAAATATTTCATGGTCTGATGGAGGTTATTTTGCAAGACTCTGACACTGCTCCTCCTTGCACAAAGGAGGAGGTATCGGTCCTGCTGCTGGGTTGTTGCTCTCCTACGGTCCCTTCCAAATCTCCTGGTATCTGCTCCATGCTCTGGACATTGTGCTGATAGACACAGCTACCCTTCTTGCTACGGCTCACATTGATGTGCCATCCTGGATGAGATGCACTACATGAGCAATTTCTGTGAGTTGTAGACACCACCTCATGCTACTTTACAGTACCTTTAGGGGAGAGAACGACAAAATGCAAAAATGACCAAAACAGACAAAAAGGATGAGAACAGAGAAATGGTCTGTGGTCACCACCTGCAGAACCACCATTTTCTAGGGGTTCTCTTTCTAATTGCCTATAATTTCTGTCTGTTGTATGTTCCATTTGCACAACAGCAGGATAAATTGCTTCATAATTGGACAGGTTGATTTCAAAGAAGTGTGATTGACTTGGAGTTAACTTGTGGTGTTTAAAGGTACCGTCACACTAGGCGATATCGCCAGCGATCCGTGACGTTGCAGCGACCTGGATAGCGATATCGCTGTATTTGACACGCAGCAGCGATCTGGATCCCGCTGTGAAATTGCTGGTCGCTGCTAGAAGGTCTGCACTTTATTTGGTCGCTAGGTCGCCGTGTATCGCTGTGTTTGACAGCAAAAGCAAGGATACCAGCGATATTTTACACTGGTAACCAGGGTAAACATCGGGTTACTAAGCGCAGGGCCGCGCTTAGTAACCCGATGTTTACCCTGGTTACCAGCGTAAAAGTTAAAAAAACAAACAGTACATACTCACCAGCGCGTCCCCCAGCCTCTGCTTCCTGACACTTACTGAGCGCCGGCCCTAAACTGAAAGTGAAAGCACAGCGGTGACGTCACCGCTGTGCTGTTAGGGCCGGAGCTCAGTCAGTGTCAGGAAGCAGAGGCTGGGGGACGCGCTGGTGAGTATGTACTGTTTGTTTTTTTAACTTTTACGCTGGTAACCAGGGTAAACATCGGGTTACTAAGCGCGGCTCTGCGCTTAGCAACCCGATGCTTACCCTGGTTACCCGGGGACCTCGGCATCGTTGGTTGCTGGAGAGCGGTCTGTGTGACAGCTCTCCAGCGACCAAACAGCGACGCTGCAGCGATCGGCATCGCTGTCGCTATCGCTGCAGCGTCGCTTAATGTGACGGTACCTTTAGTGTTCCCTTTATTTTTATTGAGCAGTGTAGTTGTGCAAGAAAAACCCCGATGATGTTAGATGGTGGTCCACCCAACAATGGTTTGTCCACCAGCTCTCGGCTGTCCCTCCCAGACACAGAAGACTTTTCTTTAGAAGAGCTGCCAGCAGACGTCTCCGGTGGAGGTTTATTTGCAGGAGAACAAAATGATTGGGAAAAAAGGCATGCTGGATCCTTACCTCCCCGGACAATTACATTAGACTATTGGTCCAACCTGTCGATATTGGTGGGTTCAGCCAACAGTATTCTAATATGTATGGGGGGCTTAAGGGTACAAGTGCTGAAATTGCTGCTGATAAGTGAGGATTAATAGCCGTCTACCAACTGAACGTCAGACATCTCACGTAAAAACTGCTTTAGTACCATTTGATGTTTTTAATTTTAGACTAATCCACAAATTTGCACAATTTGGTGCATATTTTTCTTCCTCTGGATTTGCCATTGTGCGTCATTGATTGTTAAGAAACCTCAGAATAAACCGCATCAAAACTGGAGAAATGGCCATGCATCAGTTACGGCGTCTTTTTTTTTTAAACTACACACCCCACTGACTGGAGATGATATGTTTTTCCTTGGAGGTAGAAAGATGGAAAAGCTCTTTATTTTGGTAGTATGCCTGGATTTAATCAGTGACCATTGTAAACATATGTGGGATATTCGTGGCTGCCAATAAGGATTTGATAGCTGTAAAGATTGCAATTTAATACTCCAGATTTCGCCCCTGTGCATTGCAAAAGGTAAAGATCCACAACACAGGTCAATTGATAATTTCTTAAAGGCGTTTTTTCATTAGAAGTGAGTGATGTTTACGTTACGACCTGCACATATTTTAATGAAGAGGACATGTGCATGATACCTGCCGATCATCCACGTGTCTTGGGCAGTGGTAACCATCTACACCGCTGACTTTTGAGGCAGAAATGAGTGGTTCCAAATTACCCCTTTAAAATCTCACCCACAATGAAGCTACCGGAATATTCTCTGTATCTGCCCCATGTGGACTGGCACTTATGATTTTAATATCCATCACTGCAAGCATCCCTTCCATTGTGGTCTAAATACAATATTGATATTGTGCCCATACTTGCTAACTCAGCATTACTGCGCATCTGACAATTAATACAGTGCATGTAAAAGTCTGGGCACCCCTGGTCCAAATAACGGTTATTGTGAGCAGTTAAGCAAGTTGAAGTAGTAATGATCTCTAAAAGGCCTAAAGTTAATGATGACAAATTTCCTCTATATTTTAGCAAAAAAAAAATATATTTTCGCAAAAAAAAAATATATATATTCATCTTATACATTTTAAAAATTACAAAAAGGAAAATGGGTAGATGCAAAAGTTTGAGCACCCTGCATGGTTAGTACTTAGTAGCACCCCTTTTGAAAGTGTCACAGCTTGTAAATGCTTTTTGTAGCCAGACAAGAGTCTTTCAGTTCTTGTTTGAGGGATTTTTATCCATTCTTCCTTGGAGAATTCTTCCAGTTCTGTGAGATTCTAGGGTCGTCTTGCATCCTCTACTATTTTGAGGTCTAGCCACAGATTATCAATGATGTTCAGATCAGGGGACTGTGAGGGCCATTGTAAAACCTTCAACTTGTGCCTTTTAAGGTCATCTATTGTGAACTTTTACATGTGTTTAGGACCATTATCCATTTGTAGAAGCCATCCTCTTTTCAACTTCAGCTTTTTATTTTTTTTTACAGATGGTGTTATGTTTGCATCAAGAATCTATTGAAATTTCAATGAATCCATTCTTCCCTCTTCCCCAACGTTCCCTGTGCCATTGGTTGCTACACAACCCCAAATCATGATTTTTCCACCTCCATGATTAATAATTGGCAAGATGTTCTTTTCCTGAAATTCACTGCCCTATTTTTCTCCACACATACCTTTGATCATTGAGGCCAAAGAGTTCTATTTTATTCTCATCGGTCCACAAGACTGGTTTCCAAAATGCATCAGGCTTGTTTAGATGTTCTTTTGCATAATTCTGATGCTGAATTTTATGGTGGGGACACAGGAGAGGTTTTCTTCTGATGACTCTTCCATGAAGGCCATATTTGTGCAGGGGTGTCTGATCAGTTGAACAATGTACCACAACTCCAGAGTCTGCTACATCGTTCTGATGGTCTTTTGCAGTCAAGCGGGGATTCTGATTTGCCTCTCTAGCAATCCTACGAGCAGCTCTGACTGAAATTTTGCTTGGTCTTCCAGCCCTTATTTTGATCTCAGTTGTTCCTGATAAACTGCCATTTCCGAATTACATTTTAAACTGAGGAAAGGGCAACTTGAAAACGCTTTACTATCTTCTTACAGCCTTCTACTTTGTGGACCTCCACCATTTTCAGAGTGCTAGGCAGCGGCTTAGAAGAACCCAGGCTGGGTTTTTATAAAGTTGTGAAATTTGCATCATTTGGCCATTCCTAACTATGATAGTGAACAAACCCTATGATCTGATGAGCTGACATGTGCCCGAGACAGCCGCAGGTGGAATCGCAATTCACCCATGGCTGTTATCATGTTAAATGCCACTGTCAAACGCTGACAGCGGCATTTAGCATGCTTGTGCAGGAAGCACGTCATTACCTCCTAGCGGTGCCTGTGTCACATAACCGCGGGTCGCCGATGGGTTGGCATGACAACCCGGGGTCAGCAGGAGACCCGTATGGTTGTCATTAGTGATGAGCGACCATGCTCGGGTGGTCTCCGAGTATTTGTAACTGCTCGGAGATTTAGTTTTCGTTGCCTCAGCTGCATGATTTACAGCCGATAGACAGCTTGAATACATGTGGGGATTCCCTAGCAACCAGGCAACCCCCACATGTACTCAGGCTGGCTAGCAGCCGTTAATCATGCAGCTGCGTCAACAAAAACTAAATCTCCGAGCAGTTACAAATACTCGGGGAAAACCCGAGCAACGAGTACACTCGCTCATCATTAGTTGTCATTGCTGGTTCACTATGAGCGCCGCTCCTGGTGGTCGGAGCTCATAGCAAGTGAGCAGAACTGCTACATAGAGCAGGGCTGCAACCCTGCTCTATGTAGCAGGGGCGATCGGACAACTGCAGCTTCTAGCCTCCCATTGAAGCAAGTCAAAAGTATAAATAAAAAAAAGTTTTTAAAAATATTAAATAAAAAAATATAAGTTTAAATCACCCCCTTTTGCCCCATTCAAAATAAAACAATAAAAAAAATCAAATATACACATATTTGGTATTGCCGTGTTCAGATTCGCCCGAACAATATATAAAAAGAATTAATCCAATCAGTAAACAGCGTAGCGAGATAAATATTTGCTAGAATTACCATATTTTTCGGACTATAAGATGCACTTTTTCCTCAGAAAATTTGGGAGTAAAATGGGGGATGTGTCTTATAGTCTGAACGCAGGCTTACTGAGGGGGTTGCGGCAGTGGCGTAGCAGCGCCCGTTCCTCAGGGAACCGTCGGTGGCAGAAGTGTGGCGATGTTGAAGCTCGGTGTCGACGGTGAGCAATGCGGAGTGCATCATCGGTTTTCCTGCGGCCATCTTCCTGAAGCAGTGGGCCGCAGGAGGCACGGACAGAGATCTCAACAGGGCCTCTCACGCTCCATTTTCCTCAGGCTGTGGGCTTCAGGAAAATGGCCGCCGGAGGCAGCGCTTGCGCAGATTTGAGATCTCGGCGGCCTTCGGCTTCAAGAAATTGGTCGCCGGAGGCCGTGCAGATTGAGATCTCGGCGGCCCTCGGCTTCAGGAAAATGTGGCCGCTGAGAAACCAATGATACACTCAACTCTAGAGTTGAGCGACTTTTACTTTTTTAGGATCGAGTCGGGTTTCGCGAAACCCGACTTTGTTAAAAGTCGGGTCGGGTGAAATCGGCCGATTATTGCGTAAAGTCGGGGGCCGACTGAAACACGAAACCCAATGCAAGTCAATGGGGAATCAAAGTCGGCAGAGAGTGGAGGACAGGAAAACACCTACAGTGCCCATTTTAATGCCCAAAACATCAATTCTTATTACTGAAGCTTGTCAATCTTAATTTACTTTATAATAATAGTTAGGCATTGAAAACTAGGGGTCATTTGGCTAAAGTTGTGGAGGGGTAGGGCTGGCTCAAGTTTTTCGTGGGCCCAGGAAACACAGAATACGTGACGGCGGTGGAGCAGGGAGAGGTAAGTATTTCAACTTTGGAAGTGCTGTGATCCTGAGCAAGCAGTAGGGGCCCACTCGTTGGCATTGGCACTGGCACAGGGCCCCTCATAGTACGGCGGTGTGTTTGACGGCGGGTGGCGCCTCCCACCGGCAGAGACACTTTTGCGTACTATGAGGGGCCCTGTGCCAGTGACGTCACCAACGAGTATGCCCCCCCCACCTGATGAAGGAACCTGCACTTTCATCTGCACCTTCCTCTTTGTCCCCGTGTAAGGTGGTATAGTATGCGGGAAGGGGAACCCCACTTTCAGCAGGGTCAGATTCTGGCTGTGTAGAGTGCAAGGGGAATGTAGTGGTCTGGGACAATGTACCAGCAGACTCATCTAGCAGTGGCTGGGCAATGGGCAGGATCAGGAGGAAACACAGATATAGGCCAAAATAAAAGTGGGCTAAATGCAGTTCAAAATTGGTAACAGGACTAAACAGGCGGCATTGCTTTGTTCAGCGGAGGACAACTGTAATGAGAGGCTGACACAGTGAGTAGGCCCAAATAATAAAGTGGGCTAAATGCAGTTCAAAATTGTTAACAGGACTAAACTGGCAGCATTGCTTTGTTCAGCGGAGGACAACTGTAATGAGAGGCTGACACAGTGAGTAGGCCCAAATAAGTAAGTAGGCTAAAAGCAGTTCAAAATTGGTAACAGGACTAACCAGGCGGCATTGCTTTGTACAGCGGAGGACAACTGTAATGAGAGGCTGACACAGTGAGTAGGCCCACATAAGTAAGTAGGCTAAAAGCAGTTCAAAATTGGTAAAAGGACTAACCAGGCGGCATTGCTTTGTTCAGCGGAGGACAACTGTAATGAGAGGCTGACACAGTGAGTAGGCCCAAATAAGTAAGTAGGCTAAAAGCAGTTCAAAATTGGTAACAGGACTAAACTGCCGGCGTTGCTTTGTTCAGCGGAGGACAATTGTAAGGAGTGGCTGACACAGTGAGTAGGCCCTAATAATAAAGTAGGCTAAATGTCTGCCAAAATTTTTTTCATAAATAACCAGGTGGCATAGCTAGGTACAGGGGTGGGCTCCTCTGCTGAGTAGCAGACAGTGATAGTAGTAGGCACAAAGTATTAACTGGTCTAAATGGAGGCCAGGGCCCCTGTATATTTTAACTATCATCTATCATTTCAACAAATTTGTATTGACAGTGCCATTGAAGGATTTAACAGCACAGACCACACAGTGGTGGAGCAGGGAGAGGTAAGTATTGCAAGTGGTAGAGCACTGTTCGAGCTGGGGGGGGGGGGGGGGACACTCTCGTGAGCGGCGGTACTGGCACAGGGCCCCTCATATTACGACGGTGTGTCTGACGTTGGTTGTGCACCACCACCGTCAGAGAAACTTCATTGTACTATGAGGAACCCTGTGCCAGTGCCGTCGCCCAAGAGTGGGCCCACCCACCTGTCCAGGCAAACGGCACTCGCACGGGTGCTTGCGCCAGGTGGTGACGACGGTCCTGTGGGGGGGAGTCAGCCCATTTAGGGAGGTATAAAAATGCCCTATGGTGGACATTCAGTAGCTGCAAATGGAGGAATTGGAGAAGTCAGTAAGAGGAGGCCAAAAGCAAGACATTTTTCATGCAAGCTACGTGTCAGCAGGGGATGGTGGGGCCAAATAATTTGAAATCCATGATTGGTTCATTTTAATGAAGGGTAGATCATCAGCATTTCGGGTAGCCAGACGTGTCCTTTTTTCGGTCAGTATTGAACCAGCAGCACTGAATACTCTTTCTGATAACACACTAGCAGCTGGGCATGCGAGCTCCTGTAATGCATATTCTGCCAATTCAGGCCAGGTGTCTATTTTAGATGCCCAGTAATCAAAGGGGAATGACCTGTGAGGGAGAACATCGATAAGGGCGGAAAAGTATTTCGTAACCATACTGGAAAAATGCTGTCTCCTGTCACTTTCAATCGATGCAGCAGTACCTGTCGTGTCAGCAGTCATTGCGAAATCACTCCACAACCTGGTCATAAAACCCCTCCGTCCAACGCCACTTCGGATTTGTGCACCTCTAACTCCTCTGCCATGTTGCCCACTACGGCTCGTGTGAGAACCATCACTGCCGCTGTGTGCTGGGAATGCCTGAACCAAACGGTCTACAAGAGTTGCTTGTTTGGTAGCCAATATTTGCTCAAGGTTCTCATGTGGCATGATATTTTGTAATTTTCCTTTATATCGTGGATCCAGGAGGCAGGCCAACCAGTAATCGTCATCGGTCATCATTGTCATAATGCGGGGGTCCCTTTTTAGGATACGCAAGGTATACTCAGCCATGTGGGCCAATGTTCCAGGTGTTAATTCACCCCTTGTGCTGGGTTGAGGAGCACTTTCTTGCAAATCAACATCACTTGTGTCCTGCAAAAACCCTGTACCTGACCTTGCAACGCCACCAGTTTCTATTGCCCCCTGAGAAGCATCCTCCTCCCATAAATATTCATCCCCATCATCCTGCTCCTCTTCGTCCACCACCTCGTCCAGGAGAGTTCCCTGAGCAGACAATGGCTGACTGTCATCAAGGCTTCCCTCCTCCTCGGCTGCAGACGCCTGCTCCTTAATGTGCGTCAAACTTTGCATCAGCAGACGCATTAGTGGGATGCTCATGCTTATGATGGCGTCATCTGCACTTACCAGCCGTGTGCATTCCTCAAAACACTGAAGGACTTGACAGAGGTCTTGTAGCTTCGACCACTGCACACCAGACAACTCTATGTCTGCCATCCAAGTGCCTACCCGTGTATGTGTATCCTCCCACAAATACATTACAGCACGCCTCTGTTCGCACAGCCTCTCAAGCATGTGCAGTGTGGAGTTCCACCTCGTTGCAACGTCAATTATTAGGCGGTGCTGGGGAAGATTCAGCGCTCGCTGATGGTTCAGCATACGGCTGGAGTGTACGGGCGACCGGCGGATGTGCGAGCAAAGTCTTCGCACCTTCAGGAACAGGGCTGGTAACCCCGGATAATTTTTCAGGAAGCACTGCACCACCAGGTTCAAGGTGTGAGCCAGGCAAGGTATGTGTTTCAGTTCTGAAAGGGCTATGGCAGCCATAAAATTCCTTCCGTTATCACTGACTACCTTGCCTGCCTCAAGATGTACACTGCCCAGCCATGACTGAGTTTATTGCTGCAAGTACTCGGCCAGTACTTCCGCGGTGTGTCTGTTGTCGCTCAAACACTTCATTTGTAACACAGCCTGCTGATGCTTACCACTAGCTGTTCGATAATGGGACACCTCGTTTGCAACACTGGCAGCTGCGGATGGAGTGGTCGTGCAACTGCGCTCTGTGGACGAGCTTTCGCTTCTGGAGGAGGAGGGGTGGCGAACACCTGCAGCCAATTGTTTCCTAGACCGTGGGCTAGGCAGAACTGTCCCACTATGGCTGTCCCCAGTGGACCCTGCATCCACCACATTAACCCAGTGCGCCGTGATGGACACGTAACGTCCCTGGCCATGCCTACTGGTCCATGCATCTGTTGTAAGGTGCACCTTTCCACTGACTGATTGCCTCAGTGCATGGACAATGCGGTCTTTGACATGCCGGTGGAGGGCTGGGATGGCTTTTCTCGCAAAGAAGTGCCAACTGGGTAGGTCATAGTGTGGTACTGCGTAGGCCATCAGGTCTTTGAAAGCTTCACTTTCAACCAACCGGTAGGGCATCATCTCTAACGAGATTAGTCTAGCTATGTGGGCATTCAAACCCTGTGTACGCGGATGAGAGGATGAGTACTTTCTTTTCCTAGCGAGTCTCTTGTAGGGTGAGCTGGACTGGAGAGCTGCATATGGTGGAAAAAGCGGTGGTGGTGGACATGGCGGATTGAGAGAGGGTTGGTGATGGTATTCTTGATGTTGGCCTACATACAGTGTTTCCTACCAATAACCTTGTGATTCCCTGACTGCTTTGGCCTTGCGACGATACCTCCACATTTGCTGCTGGTGGTGTCCTAACCGGTGGGCTTACAGTGAGGGAAGCAATATAGCGTTGCTGACTACCTTCATTCTGAGCTGGCGCACCAACGGTACGTGACGCTTGGTAGTTAGTCCAGGCTTGCAAGTGCATGCTGGTTAAATGTCTACGCATGCACGTTGTATTTAAATTTTGAAGATTCTTCCCTTTGCTAAAGGTCTTTGAGCATTTCTTACAGATAACTTTTGACTGATCATTCGGATCTTGGTAAAAAAAATTGCCACACTGCACTCTTCCTACTATCGAATACCTTTTGAGGCATTGCACGCTGTGCTACTTTCACCGGATGGCCACGCTGTCCTAAAACTGTTTTGTTTTTGACACACGTTTTTGGCCTGATACGGGCCTGCCAGTTGACAGCTGTTGCGATGTAGATGGCTGCTGCGGATCATCCTCCTCTGCTTCTGAGCTACTGGCAGCGGCACCCTCTTCCCCCAATGGCTGCCAATCTGGATCAACAACTGGGTCATCCATCACCTCCCCTTCAATGTCATGTGCACCTTCCTCTGTGTCACCGTGTAAGGTGTTATAGCATTCAGGACGGGGCACCATAGTCTCATCAGGGTCAGATTCTGCAAGGGCAATGTAGTGATCTGAGTCAATGGAACAGCATAATAATCTAGCTGTGGCTGTGCATCAGTGCACTCCATGTCCGATTCATCTTGTAATGGGCAGTTAACAATTTCCATTTCTAACCCAGGCACGATATGTGTAAAGAGTTCCATGGAGTAACCTGTGGTGTCGCCTGACGCATCCTTCACTTTTGGTTTGGGTGAAGGACACAAGGAAACGTCTTGTTCCTGACCGGGAGCATCCACTGACGACTCGCTGATTTTATATTTGGAACTTTCTGAAGAGGAGGCGAAAGAGCTAGAGGCTGAGTCAGCAAGGAAAGCCAAAACTTTTTCCTGCTGCTCTGGCTTTAAAAGCTGTTTTCCTACTCCCAGATAAGGGAGCCTTTGAGGCCTTGTGTAGCCAGACGATGACGCTGGCTCAACACCTCCAGCCTTAGGTGCTATTTTGCTTTTCCCACTACCACCAGATGCTCCACCACCACAATCAGTAGCAGCTGGCAACGACCGCCCACGGCCTCTTCCACCAGACTTCCTCATTTTTGGGAAAATGTAACCAAAATAACAACCGTTATATGGTACAGTAAAACAAGGTAGAAGGTGTATATATACTTGATGAGAATTTAAATCTCCCTTTTTATTTTGGAGAGACAGCACCACAACTCAGGCCCAGTGTATAACACAATACAATGTAAGTGGCAGAACGTGGCTGGCTGATATACGACAAACAGAACTGATGTATATCCACTTGGTGACAATTTGAATCTCACTTTTTTTGGGGGGAGACTGAACCCAAACTCAGGCCTAGTGTATAAAACAACGCAATGTGAGTGGCAGCAAGTGGCTGGCTGATATACAACAAACTAAGAGGACTGACGTATATCCACTTGGTGACAATTTGAATCTCACTTTTTTGGGGGGGAGACAGCACCACAACTCAGGCCCAGTGTGTAACACAACACTATGTAAGTGGCAGAAAGTGGCCAAAAATCCAAGGACTGTAGTACAATTTCAATCTCCCTACAATGATCTCAGGACAAGTATGGCAGCAACAAAAAGGACTGCTGCACACAAAAGTGTGGACAAATAAACAAGATAACTGCAGAAAGGAGCAACAGGATTTTTGCTTTTAAAAAAGCAGTTGGTTTGCACAGAAGCGTGCAAACAGCAATGCAGCTATCAGGGAGCCTTATGAGGCAGCCTAATAAGCTACAGAGCTGATGCACAAAGATATAGCCTCCACTGTCCCTGCAAAACAAAGGTGGTGTTGGACAGTGGAAATCGCTACAGCACAAGCGGTTTGGGGGTTAATCTTCCCTCCCTAACTATAGCCCTTCTTCTGACGAAGCTGCAGCAATCTCTCCCTATGCTAAGATCGGCAGAAGTAAGATGGCGGTCGGGGTGCACGCCCCTTTATGCCCCCTGTGACGCCGCAGAAAGCAAGCCAATCACTGTCATGCCCTTCTCGAAGATGGTGGGGACCGAGACCTATGTCATCACGCTGCCCACACTCTGCGTCCTCCTTCATTGGCTGAGAAATGGCGCTGAACGCGTCATACGAAACGCGACTTTGGCGCGAAGATCGCCGACCGCATGGCCGATCCCACACTAGGATCGGGTTGGGTTTCATAAAACCCGACTTTGCCGAAAGTCGGCGATTTTTTAATTTGTCCGATCCATTTCGCTCAACCCTACTCAACTCTGCTCACCGGGGACTCGGGCCGCAGCATCACCACATTTCTGCCACCGGCATGCTGAGGAAGGGACCCAGCTCCATGCAACACACTCTGCTCTGCCTCACTGCCGACATCGGACCCACATCATCACACTGCTGAGATACCCCGGGACTTCAGCATTGCCCCACTTCTGCCATCGCCGGCTTCCTGAGGAGGAGACCATGTCTCCTGTGATGGAGGGTGTATAAAAAAAGATAAAATACCCCTATCCCAACGTATCATTACCCCTTTATAAATCACTGGTGAGGCCACATCTAGAGTATGGGATCCAGTTTTGGGCTCCACATTTTAAAAAGGATATTCTGAAGTTAGAATCAGCTCAATAGGTGGCAACTACGGTAGATTATTACAAGGGATGGAAGGCCTCATGAAATGTTGTAAAAGTTGGGCTTGTTTAGCTTAGAAAAAAAGAGGTCTCAGAGGAGATCTCATTTACATGTATAAATATATGTGTGGTCCGTACAAAACACTGGCACACGACTTATTCCTTCCAAAGACCCCACTAAGGACCAGGGGGCACTTATTACAGGTGGAAGAAAAGAGATTCCGGCAGCTAAATAGGAAAGGGTTCTTTACAGTTAGAGCAGTCAGACTGTGGAATGCCAACTACAAGAGGTAGTAATGGACGACAGTGCACATAACATGAAGGGTTATTGATAATTTAGTGACAAAATTGGTGGAGGAAGGTTGAACTTGGTGGAACTAGGTCTTTTTTCAACCTATGTAACGGTCCCTTGGGACTTGCTGAAATCCATGCACATGCTGCAGATAAAAAGCCAGTGAAATCAATGGAGCAGGTTAGCAGAAGCAAAACCTTCTGCAGTCAGTCTGCCGCATGTGAACATCCCCTGTAAGTGGACAATCCCTTTAAGGATGTGATTGCAGAGCAGTAGTTGCTATATTCACGCTATGATGTGCTTGACATATGAATGTTAATGCTATTTCTGTAAATGTGATCGCTGGTATCACCAGCCAAAACAATATCACGTTCCCATGAAGCTTCACGCGATGTCATCTACCTCGTTTTTTTGCCAAATCATTATTCCCACACACAACGACAGACGGAGAGGCCGGATCACCAGCGCTGTCACTGGCAGCAGCGGCTGAGATACTCTATCTCACCAGTCCCTTGCTACTCTATTACAATCTCCTGTACTGGGAGAAGCAATAACCATAGCAGTTGTCATGTGTCCATTCTCTGTGTTTTCTATGTTGTGTACCATAGGGGCACCCAAGTCCCACCTGCCAAGGGTCACCTTCCTCTCTAGTAAATGATACTTGATGATGATAGCATAGTCACATGTGGCAGAAGTTGCAAACATTTTGGCCACACCTGAATGGATTTGTACAACTGCCACTTAGAAATTGGTACCATGTGAATATATCCTAAGGGTGCCCTCTCCCCTCTATAGCCACCATGATAGCCGATTGGTGGTCCTACGACCCTTTCACCATCACTCCCATTGATGATGAATGGAGCACAATTCTTATCCTCCCTGTCATGTTTTACCAGCAATTTTTATATTACTAGCTGTAATTCTCAGCAGTATTTTGATTTTGTTACAGAGCCTTTCTAAACTACAAGTCCCAGCATACTTTATATCATCTATCCCTCTACTAGCATCTATCCCTCTACTAGCAATAGCAATCACAATTCCATACTTTCATCCCACCCTCATTATAGCAGTCACAGCCAGGACACTGATCTAAGCCTTGTGGGACCAAGGTGGAACAATACTGGTAGGTGGGGTGATTAAATTCCACAGCGAGAACCAAGGGGCACAAGGGTGCTCGACTAGAAGAAGTGGATATAGAGGAACTTGCAAATGAGGAGCAACCGTAGAACGAGAGGGATCCGTGCATGTGCAGCCAATGGGGTTCGATAGGGGCTTGCCCGTGCCCAGCCACCGCGGATCGAGAGGGGCTCGCCCGTGCCCAGCCACTGAGGATCGAGAGGGGCTCGCCCATGCGCAGCCAACATGGACCGAGAGAGGCTCGCCCATGCACAGCCACTGTGGACCAAAACGGGCTCAGCCATGCACACAACCACTGTGGACCGAAAGGGGTCCAGCCATGCACAGCCACTGTGGACCGAAAGGGGCTCAGCCATGCACAGCCACTGTGGACCGAAAGAGGCTCAGCCATGCACACACCCACTGTGGACCGAAAGGGGCTCAGCCATGCACAGCCACTGTGGACCGAAAGGGGCTCAGCCATGCACACAGCCACTGTGGACCGAAAGGGGCTCAGCCATGCACACAGCCACTGTGGACCGAAAGGGGCTCAGCCATGCACACAGCCACTGTGGACCGGAAGGGGCTCAGCCATGCACACAGCCACTGTGGACCGAAAGGGGCTCAGCCATGCTCACAGCCACTGTGGACCGGAAGGGGCTCAGCCATGCACACAGCCACTGTGGACCGGAAGGGGCTCAGCCATGCACACAGCCACTGTGGACCGGAAGGGGCTCAGCCATGCACACAGCCACTGAGGACCGAAAGGGGCTCAGCTATGCACAGGCACCGTAGACCGAAAGTGGATTAGCCATGCACACATCCACTGTGGACCGAAAGGGGTCCAGCCATGCACAGCCACTATGGACCGAAAGGGGCTCAGCCATGCACAGCCACTATGGACCGAAAGGGGCTCAGCCATGCACACAGCCACTGTGGACCGAAAGGGGCTCAGCCATGCACACAGCCACTGTGGACCGAAAGGGGCTCAGCTATGCACAGGCACTGTGGACCAAAAGTGGATTAGCCATGCACACATCCACTGTGGACCGAAAGGGGCTCAGCCATGCACACAGCCACTGTGGACCGAAAGGGGCTCAGCCATGCACACAGCCACTGTGGACCGAAAGGGGCTCAGCTATGCACAGGCACCGTGGACCGAAAGTGGATTAGCCATGCACACATCCACTGTGGACCGAAAGGGGCTCAGCCATGCACAGCCACTATGGACCGAAAGGGGCTCAGCCATGCACAGCCACTGTGGACCGAAAGGGGCTCAGCCATGCACACAGCCACTGTGGACCGAAAGGGGCTCAGCCATGCACACAGCCACTGTGGACCAAAAGGGGCTCAGCTATGCACAGGCACTGTGGACCAAAAGTGGATTAGCCATGCACACATCCACTGTGGACCGAAAGGGGCTCAGCCATGCACACAGCCACTGTGGACCGAAAGGGGCTCAGCCATGCACACAGCCACTGTGGACCGAAAGGGGCTCAGCCATGCACACAGCCACTGTGGACCGAAAGGGGCTCAGCTATGCACAGGCACTGTGGACCAAAAGTGGATTAGCCATGCACACATCCACTGTGGACCGAAATGGGCTCAGCCATGCACACAGCCACTGTGGACCGAAAGGGGCTCAGCTATGCACAGGCACTGTGGACCGAAAAGGGATTAGCCATGCCCAGCCAACCATGGATCGAGAGGGGCTTGCCCAAGCACAGCCACTGTGGATCGAGAGGGGCTTGCCCAAGCACAGCCGGAGTGGATTGAGAGGGGTCAGTGCATGCGCCACCGCCGTGGATCAATATTGACTCATGTAGTCACTCGTCAGAGAGGGGTCTGTGCATGCTCAGCCATATCGATTGAGAGGGGTTTGTGGATACGCAGCTACATCAGGGTGGTCAGATAACCTTTAGAAAACAACCTGAAAATGTGAAAAGGTTCTGTACGTGTGTAAGAGTATGCGCAAGAAATAAAACATAGAAACATTTAATAATGACAGTTTAATGATTTTTTTTATGCAAACTTTACAAGACCCTCCTGTAGTTAAACAATTACAATTCCAGTGATGGAATGTTAGTATTCTAAATTACCCCCAAAAAAGTGCATGCTGCGTTTCTAAACTTAAGTATATTGCAGTAAAAGACCAACTTTCAAAAATAAACACAGTACTTGTAATAAGAATATATATAATATTATGTATAAAACACAAACCACCGGTAGATTAAAGCAGGGATCTGTTCAGACTCGTAAGAAATACAAAAAAGGCCAAAAGAGAGAGTGTGAGACAAGAGGCAGAGCCGCAGCGGCCGCTTCGACAGAACTGAAACGCTGTTTTTGTTTGTTTATTTTTAGCTTCGGCTCTTTACATTGTTTCAATATTCACTGCTATTTGGTATCCAGCAGTAGAAAGGAAAGGAGGGGAGAGCTTTAAAGGGACACACATTCTGAACAAATCCCTGGGGTGACAAAGAAAAAAAGAATTAAAAAAATATTCACAGCTTAGAAATGTCAGGGGGGGATTGTGTAAGTGAAAGGCGTTCCAATTTCAACAGGTTAAATCGAGAAGTGTGAGGCTTTGCGATCTGGCTTCTCTTATAAGTCAAATCGACGCAAGAAAGGGAACAGAAAATGACAATTGTCAAGTAAAGTGGCGTGTCTTATAGGAACGGAAATAGTATTTCTCCCGAATAGTAAAATAAAGCTTTTGTGTGGGTGCAGGCCAAAATTACACTTCTCGAATTCTCACCGATGCATTTCACACTACAGTTACTAAGGGTTCTGAGGACCAGTCCGTTCTGTTTACATCACTTGCATTCTCCATGATGAACCGTGTGCTTTGTCATTCCTCTACTATGCCTGGTGTAAATGTACAAACCTGGTCGATGGGAGTAATGTCCCTACATTTTATATCCCGGCCAATCAGTGATGACCATATTCGCGACTGACCGGATATTCCTCTCGTTAATGATTCATACATTTCCAGGAAGAACATCAGGGTAAGGCCAGGTTCATATTGTGTTAAAGCAGCCCGTTCAACGCATAGCATTGAAGGGCTGCGTTAACGCTATAGCATACACGCCATCGCGTTATGCTATACCGCTAGTGCAGATGATTCATCTGTGCTAGCGCTGACGGAGTCACAATGACGGCACATCGCTAGCGCATGCAGATTATGGCATGTGTTGGCGATGCGCCCGATAATAGGGGTTAATGGCAACTTTAACGACTGCGTTACACCGCGTTTATGCCGCAGTGTAACGCAGTCCGTCTAACGGACTGCCATAACGCAATGTGAGCCCCGCCTAACGGCAGCAGGAGGTCTAAGAACAGATGCTCCAGCATTATTACTCCATGTATACGAGTGAAGCGGTGGCCGTGGGGTTTATCACTTGGCCCCGCTAGCTTACTGCAGTATTCGTACGCCTGTCGTGTAGGAGCTCGATAAAAGGCGGATGTGTACATGCTACACGTTCCAAGGATGCATACTTACTAGTGCATGATGATCTTTTGAGTTATCAGCCTCAAAACTTATCTACCACATCCTACAATTCACAGGAAGAAGGAAATTAAAAAAAAACAACCACAAAGCACCGATGTTCTCTGGTCACAAGTCCCCACTACTGAGGTGGGCTATGTATTCGTGCAGTACGGAGAAGATGCCAGCAGTGCCGTCTGCTCACACACAGAGAGATTGGGATTACATTCCATAAAGATACATTCACCTTAAGACAAACCAATTGCTGAGTATAAGAAACGCAGACATTTTAACAGGGGACACTACTGGCTGTGAAACAGTAAGTCCTCCCTTGTGTCGCTGCTACCTGCACGCTAATCTGCCGCAGTACAGAGGACTGGGATGGCAGGACACTGCAGACAGCAGAGAAAAACTTTTTTTTTTTTTATGAGGCTCCATTCTATCCTGCGCATTAAATCCTATTCACAGTTTAGCAAATGCTACAACTCCAATACCGTAATCATCTGGATCACGTCCCACCAGGCCTCGGACTATGGAGAACCTAACAAGTGGAAAGACACACTTTCAGCTTTACAAAATTCCAAACCTGCTGTATTTGACAGGTAGTCATTTACAATGCGGGTTCCAATCTGGTTGTACCTATTTGCTGTAATAAAATTATTAACCTTTTTAATCTAAATATGTTCAAAATTCTGTACAAAATTTGTTAATTTGTCTTTATATTGGTCAGAGAGCGGGTTTTGCAATACAGAGCTCTAACTCTTATCCACAGATGCATGATTTTTAATGAGACGTTTTGCCAGCAGCCACCACTAGAGGGAGCACTGTTGAGTTCAGTGGATGACAGTGCTCTCTCTGGTGGGGGCTGCAGGGTTTTCGCATGTAATGCTCTAAATCTTAGCACATGCAGCCACCACTAGAGAGAGCATACTGTCATCCACTGAACTTAGCGATACTCCCTCTAGTGGAGGCTGTGGCAAAGCATCCAATCAAGTGTCTCTGCAGAGGATTTGGACCACTATATCCAAAAAACAAAGCTCTGATGGATGTACAGATATATTGAGAAATTATTCAGCACAGAATTTGGAACCCAACAATGACATAAAAGCAGAAGTTTTACCATTTTGCATATTAGGAGGATACTGCACTGTATAGCCAAATCCACCGTCTGTTAGGTCAGACCTGCATGGTGCTTACCTCCATGCCAATTATATACAGGGAGGAAAAGTAATGTCAGATCTGACAGGGGATCTATCATTTTGGGGCCACCATGATCACGCCCTGCAGGACTGTAGATGCAGGTGCAATCACATTATGATATTGTGACATGTTCTACGTCAGCGATTGCTAATCGATGGCTCTGCTAACATGCCCGAGTGTCTAGCTATGCTGGGGAGTTGCAGTTCATCATCTCACATGCAACACACACTTTAAAAGGGGGCACAAGGAACTTTCCCAAAGTCCAGGAAGTGGTTGTCATCACCGCCTCCCCACACCTTCTCCTACTAAACACCCTAATTGGGATTCTTTTGCTCCAGGGTCTGTCAACCAGGTAAGATGTCGAGAAGACATTTATAATCGCACGCACAATTCAGTGATGGGAGTATTTTATGGCACATTCCCATATTAACAAGAGTTCCCATATATCGATAACACGGTGCGTCCAAAAGGAAGATTTAAAGCTGAACACAGGATTTCAGATGGCGACCTCAAACTAAAACAAAAAAATATGTACAGTACAAAGTAGCTAAAAGTAACCATTAGAGCCCACCCTGACAACGCGATGGGATTGAGGGCAATCGTGATACCGCAAACTGCTGGGTGGTCATCCACCTTCTTCTACCTGGTCTTCCAGGATGCATCCTACCTAATGAATGCTCTACTTATATTGTCACACTCCCTATTGGGTAGGAGATGACGGCCCTGAGAGAAACCAAGTCGTAGAAGTAAAAAATTAAAGTAAAAACAAAGTCCTACATTTTTCCCCCCAAAACTGCGCCATTCCTGTCCATGAGTGGTGTCCAGTAAAAAGTCCTATCCACTTTAATAGGATTAAACTGCGACACCGAACATGGCGAATGGAAGAGTGTGGAGGCAAAAACTTTTTGTGGAAAACCTTTAACAAAAAAAAATAAAAAATAAAATCTATTTTCACAGCCAAGTGCTTTTACTTTCTTTTGGGCTGCAGTTGTCTAACTACTGAAAGGCAAAGCTCGAATATATATATATATATATATATATATATATATATATATATATATATATATGTCTTCAAGTTGTTAAAAAGGGTTACATTTTCAAGACACATATCCCATGATGCCTAGGGGAGACAGAACCATGCCACATGAATGTGATGGACCCCCACCTCCCACCCAAATTCCAGTATATAGCCCTATTTGTGTGAATGCAAACGTTAAATGCCGAAAGTATAAACTAACGAAAAAATAATAATTCTCACCTGTCAACACTAAAATGGGGTTATCGAAGGCGAGGCTCCATTCACAAAGCAGTCTGTAGAAAAACTTGTGAAAGGAAATACCGTGTATAAAAAGCTATCCGTAATCTACAGGGATTTGCTTTCCGGCAGAGACTTTGTGTTCTTCGAGTTCAGTTTACTAAATGGGTGGTTTGGGAGAACAGAGAGGAAGGCAAGAGATCAGGGAAGACCCTCTGTGATGAACCAGCAATGTGCACTTCCTTGGGATGGGCACAACAAAACGAGGTAGTTAAAAAAAAAAGTAATAAAAGCAAAATTTAGTTGAAATGATACATTCTACCAAGCTGTGTTCATCCACACCGAGCATCGGACCAGATAACATTGTACAAAAACTAACGGAGAGCGGCGTCCTCGAGGATGTGGGGGACAGACTGTCCAAAACTTCAAGAAAATATTTTACATTGCACTAATGTGTTCATATTTTTTGGGGAAAAAAAACAAAACTGAGGTTTAAGCGTAATGCAGGAATAAGTGTTGATCTCCCCCATCCTTACAATTTTTGCTCAGAGCAGTGAAGCCTTACTGTAAGCTATAAAGGGCATCTCCACCAGGGTGTGCACTTTAAGGGGCACTCTGGAACTTAAAAAAAAAAAAAAAGCGGGATCCAGTGTCAGAGGCTGGATCCATACACTATATTTCTGCAGCACTGTCAAGTCTCATTTACATAAAAGAAATGGGAGAAAGAGGGAAAAAAAAGCAGTATAAAAACTCACGTCAACGACAAGCTCGACTGAAATAAAAACCTTCAGCCAATACGTTATGGTCCAAGTACAGCAAAATTGTCAAAAATGGCGAGTTGTCAGATTCACAGATGTCAGAATGTACAATATCCCCGAAGGCACAGCAAGAGTCTGCAGGCAAAGCAGAAGCAGCAGTTGTGCGAAAGACAGAAGCTAGAAGGCCTCTATGTTAGAAGGTGCGGGGGAAGGGTAAATGCATGCAGGTAGTGACGCCATATAGATATTGCCCCCCAGAGCGGGAACAAAAAAAAAAGTGGGCACTAAAAACGAGCAACCCAATAAAGCTTGGGTAGAAAGCATCCAAAAAAAATAAAATAAAATATGGTAATGTTTTGCACAACAGCATATAAATTCACATTTCTAGCGCTGGTGTAAGGAGCTTCTGCTTTAGGATATTCTCAAGTGTGATCACCGAATTGTAACTACAGTAATGAAAAGGACAAGATTTGTGGGGAGGTGTTTCATCATCCTCCAAACATTGGGGGACGGTGAAGAAGCCACAAAAACAAGGAGACATTGTTGTGCTGTGTAACCCTGTACAAAGGCTCGGGAGGTGGAAGGAAATATACCCCCGTACCTCTCGCTCAGTACTTTGCTCGGCTGCAGTTACTTGTGAAGGCTGGGACACATTCATTCACCTGTATGGCACCAGGATAGTTATTTGATTCTCCAAGGTAAAAAAAAAAAAAAAAAAAAAAAAAAGTGAAATCACATTGCAGAATGACTATGTGTAGCAACGAGGGTACATCCTACCCCAATTCACATGACACAGCACGTAGGAAAACAAAGAAAAAAAAAAATCCCCGGTAACTGGGGAAGAGATAACAGAACACCCTTTTATCACAACTACAACCAAAAAGAGGTAAAACAACCAAAGAAACGGCCAGCGGGCGTCTGATGTAGTCTGTGCGGGAAGGCAGGGAAATCCCAGAGAAGTCTTAAGAGTCATTTACAGGGATCATTTGGGGGAGGATGGGATTGTAGCAGCTTTCTGAGCTGGAGCTGAGGGAAATGCTTGCATTCCAATTCCAGGCTGGTAGGTTGCAAGGTGCGGTGCGGGGTTGCCCGGCGTCTGATTAGACCACTGTACAGGGTAGCCAGGGCTACCCATTGCATTGAGCTGGCAGGCGTGTGGTATTGGGTATGATGGAATGCCTCCGGGTGCAAAATTTGGGAGTACAAGTGATTGAGAGATAGCAGCTGGAACAGTCCCATGAATCTGAGACAAAGTCGGGACCCAGGAAGATGGGAAGCTTGATGTGACCGGCAACGGCTGAAAGAGAAATAAAAATAAATTACAAAATGAATGACTCCTAGTCATAAAGCATACAGTCATCAGTAAGACATTGCGCCTGTCACTTTCCAATACCCACAGATTTTTTTAACAGGGTTGTACCAAGTTTCTCCAGCGGATAGAGGATAACCTCATGATTGCTAGAGGTCTGACCGCAGGGATGCTCACCAGTCCCAAGCTCCATGAATGGGGTTGTTGGTTGATCATGTGCACACCCGTCTCCATTCTCTATGAGGCCACCAGCGATTTCCGAGTGCAGAGTTCGGTTGATCATCAGCACTCCCTTTAAGAATGAATGACACGTGGAGTTGCGCATGATCAACCATCGGTAACATTCATGGAGCTGTTCAGAGTTCTCAGGATTGCTGGGAGTCTCATTATTCAGATTCCCAGAAGTTGGGAAGTTACCTATAGGCAGGGAATAGCTTCCAAACTTTGTATAACCCCATTAACCTTTTCCCAGCAGGATCAATTTTACAGTTTTATTTAGTTTTCTCTCCTCCTTTACCAAAAGTCACAACTTTTTACTTCTGCATTTACACACACAAGGGCTTGTGTTATTGGGGGAAGAGTGGTAGCTTTACAAGACACCTTTCATTTTAGTATATAATGTACTGAAGAAAGAAAAAAAAAAAATGTAATCGAAGTGGTGAAAAACAGGGATTTTTGTGTACTCACTGTTAAATTCTTTTTCTCCGAGCCATTCTTTTGGGGGGTGGGGTGGTTATGGCGGGGGGGGGGACAGGACTGTGGGTGTATGCTGTTGCCATTAGGAGGCTGACACTAAGTTACCGTATATACTCGAGTATAAGCCAAGATTTTCAGCCCATGTTTTTAGGCTTATACTCGAGTCATTGTCTCAGGGGGTCGGTGGGGGAGGGGCAGCTGTCAAAATCATACTCACCTGCTCCCGTCGCGTCTCTGCATGTCCCTGCTTCTCCGCCGGCAGCTCTTCCTGTATTCAGCGGTCACGTGGTACCGCTTATTAAAATAATGAATATGGACGCAACTCCGCTCCCATAGGGGTGGAGCCCATATTCATTACTTTAATGAGCAGTACCAGTGACCGCTGAACGCAGGAACAAGCTGCCGGCGTCAGAGACCATCGCATCGGAGAAGCAGGGACCGCGCCGGGAGCAGGTGAGTATAACAGGGGAGGGTAAGCATTGTGATATTCACCTGTCCCCGTTCCACCGCCGCACGCTGCTCCGTCTTCCGTGTCCTCTGGCTGTGACGTTCAGCTCAGATGGCGTGATGACGTGTTTAGTGTGCGCGCCGCCCTCTGCTTGAACAGTCACTGCAGAGAGACGGAAGACAGAGCGGCGCGCAACGGTGGAACAGGGACAGGTGAATATCGCAAATGCCAGTGTCCCCTCCTGCTCAGGACAAGAGGTGAGTATGTCATTTTTTATTTAATCGCAGCAGCAGCATATGAAGCAAATGTTTCTATGGAGCATCTTATGGGGCCATAATCAAACTTTATGCAGCATTATATGGGGGGCATTTTCTATGGAGCATCTTATGGGGCCATAATCAACCTTTATGCAGCATTGTATGGGGCACATTTTCTATGGAGCAACTTATGCGGCCATAATCAACCTTTATGCAGGATTATATGAAGCAAATGTTTCTATGGAGCATCTCATGGGGCCATAATCAACCTTTGTGCAGCATTTTATGGGGCATATTTTTGTATGAAGCATCTTATGGGGCCTGTCACGGATCCCTACCCCGTGTTGTCACTTATTTGTCACGTGCCCGCTCTCACAGGTGACTTGGGGTTGTGCCTGCAAGGGTTAATCTATCTCCCCTCTCTCAGTCCAGCATTCAACCTCTGTCCTATGCTGTAATGGGAGCATAAATCACACACAGACCCAGGCCACACACCCGCTCATGCACGCTGCCACCACTCACCGAATACACGGGCGATAAGTCCCAGAAATAATAATAATACTAAGAAAAATATGTTTATCACTCATAAGGCTCACACACCTTAGGCTATGGATTCTTTTAGAACATTCAAGGTTCAACTTGTTAAAGTTTTATACTTTAATAACAAAAGGTTCAATGCTTACAATAAGAAAAAGGTATAAAAATATAATAATAAAAAGACATACACAGCTTATGCAAAACAGTATCAAAATAAACAGGAGAAACTTACAGAAATCATCTAACTGGTAGTTTGCTTTCTGCTCCCTGAGGTTTCTAGACCGGCCCCTCAGGTCAATATCATAACTGCTGCCTGTTTGATTGGGCCACGGCCGCGCCCCCAAGGAATACATTATTTTCTCTTGCGATACTTGTGAAAAGGTTCTCAGGAATAGATGCCCTCCGGCCGCAATTAGCATCTCCCCTCCAAGTCCTGAGAGGTGCCAAATGTTCCCTTTCTTCTTGGCCCTAGCTAGACCTCCTGGTGAGATAGGGAGACACAATGTCTACTAGTCCCAAGGAAGTACCTGTTAACACCTAGGTGCGACTTGCCTTCAGGACAGATGTTACATTATCACTAGGCACACATATGCCACTACACACATAGATATACAGGGGTTGGACAAAATAATGGAAACATCAACAAAAGTTAGTTTAATATGTTGTAGATCTACCTTTTGCGGCGATTACAGCCTCAATTCTCCGAGGTATGGATTCATACAAGGTGTGAATTGTTTCCAAAGGAATTTTAGCCCATTCTGCAGTTAAAACACCCTCCAGTTCCTTGAGCGACGATGGCGGCGGAAATCGACGTCTAACTTAAATTTCTAAAATTGACCATAAATGCTCAATAATGTTGAGGTCTGGGGATTGTGGGGGCCAGATGAGATGCTCAACTTCATTAGAATGTTCCTCGTGCCATGCTTTAACGCTTCTAGCTGTATGAATTGGTGCATTATCATCCTGAAAGATGGCGTTCCCCTCCGGGAACAGTGCTTGAACCATTGGATGCACTTGGTCACCCAAAATGCCTAAATAATCTCCGCTGTTAATTCTTCCATGAAGGGATATCATTGGCCCGGTGGATCTCCACGAAATAGCACCCCAGATCATCACAGAACCTCCACCATGTTTTACGGTTGGGAGAAGGCAGTCTGGATGGAATGCTTCTTTCAGCTGTCTCCAAACGTACACTCGGCCGGAGGTCGGAAATAAAAACGATGATTCATCTGAGAATATCACATGTTTCCACTGCTCGAAGGACCAATTCTGGAGGTTACTACACCACTCTAAACGCTTGGAAACATTTGTCATTAAGAGCAGCGGTTTTGTAATAGCAGCTCTTCCGTGGAATCCAGATTTGTGCAGCTCCCGACGAACAGTTTTCGTGGTAACTGGGTTCTGTAGGTGTTCATTGAGTTCAGCAGTGACTTTCGGAGCCGTGGTCTTGCGATCCTCTCTCACAATTTGCTTTAGAGTCCGACGGTCTCTCTCAGTCAACTTTGACTTTCGACCGGACCTGTGCTTTGTTGCAGACGTTTTTCCTTCTCTTTCAAACGCAGTCATTACTTTGGAGACAGTACCTCTTGACACACCAAGAATTCGGGTACTTTCTGATACACTAGCGCCAGCCTTACGAGCACCAACAATTTGGCCTCTTTGAAAATCCAAGAGGTCTGCCATTGGTATCAAGTTCTCATCAATGTTCTTACAATTATGCAAAACAAACAGTTAATTTACATACACGTATCACTTAACACAAATAATCAACTACAAAACATTACCATATGTCACGGTTTGCATGTTTATCACATGTTTGAAGACTATGATGCCAAAACGTTAGGTGTTTCCATTATTTTGCCCAACCCCTGTATATACACATATTTCACCACAGGGCTCATCATAAACTTTATGGAGCATTATATGGGACATATTTTATTATGGAGCATCTTATGGGGCCCATTATGAACTTTATGGAGCATTATATGGGGCTCCTGATTCAATATGGATATTTAAAAACACTTACCCTACGGATGTCTCAATTAATTTTACTTTTATTGGTATCAATTTTTATTTTTCAAATGTACCAGTAGCTGCTGCATTTCCCACCCTAGGCTTATACTCGAGTAATTAAAGGGAATCTGTCACCCCAAAATTGACCTATAAACTAAGGCTACTGGCATCAGGTGCTTCTCTACAGCATTCTGTAATGCTGTAGATAAGCCCCCGATGTATCCTGAAAGATATGAAAAACAGGTTATGTTATACTCACCCAGGTGAAGTCCAGTTCGATGGGCGTCACGGTCCGGGTCCGGCGCCTCCCATCTTCATATAATGTCGTCCTCTTTTCTTTCTGCCGCTGCTCCTGCGCAGGCGTACTTTGTCTGCCCTGTTAAGGGCAGAGCGAAGTACTGCAGTGCGCTGGCGCCGGGAAAGGTCAGAGAGGCCTGGCGCCTGCGCACTGCAGTACTATTCCCATATCTTTTAGGATAACACACCAGTAATCTGGGGGTGGGGATGCATTATTATAGGTTTTCCCAATGCGGCACACTTGTGACAGCAATCGTGGGCATATATGCTATGTAAGGTGTATTGTATTCACTATACATACTTTTGTGGTCACATTATTTTTGGGATGTTGTATGGCTTGCCACGAATATTTGCTTGTGCTTACTGACTAGACCCATATTATGGTGTACATGGGACATTATCGAGCTTTTTATAAATATAACATTGATTATTTCATTTGTTTCACTCTATGCCTAATTGGCCTAGTTCTTTGGGGGTGATGGTTTATTGGTCATGTTATATGCATTTTACATGTTTTTAAATGTTGTTTTATCTTGAGGTGCAATAAAGGTTTTTCTTATATTTTACTATGTGGATGTGCACACCATTATGAGTCTAGTCTTTTTTCTCTTCTTTCAAACTAACGAAAAACACCAGCCAACAGGCTAACAGGGTGGGTGCTGTGTCCCCCAATGAGTGGCTCAGAGAAAAGGATTTTACATTGAGTACACAAAAATCCCTGTTTCTCCTTCGCGTCATTGGGGGACACAGGACCGTGGGACGTCCCAAAGCAGTCCCGGTGTGACAAGTAACAGAAACCATCAAGCTTCACGTAACAACTGCCTAGATGTGTGCCACCGCAGCCTGCTGAATTCTCCCCAGCCCAGCCCCGCATCAGCTGAAGCTTGCGGCTTTACAGACCTCTTCCGCCGATGCCTGATGCCGAATGGCCCAGGAAGCACCCACTGACCGAGTGGAGTGTGCCCTGATCCCCGCTGGGGCAGGCTTACCCTCTGATGCGGTAGGACTCCTGAATGGTGGAACGAATCCACCTAGCTATCGTGGCCTTTAAAGTGGCTAGATCCTTCCTGTGACCCTCAGGAAGCACGAACAAAGAATCCGACCTTCTGAAGGACACCGTCCTCGAGACGTACCTTCTTAGAGCTCTGTCTACATCCAGAGTATGGAGAGCCCTTTCCACCCTGTGGACTGGAGTCAGACAAAATGAAGGAAGAACAATGTCCTCGTTAAGGAGGAAGGATGAGACAACCTTGGGCAAAAAGGATGGGGATGGCCTAATGACAACCTTTTCCTGGTGGAAAATAAGGAAAGGTGCCCAACAGGACAGCAGCCAGCTCCAAAACCCGCCTGATTGATATGATTGCAACGAGAAAGGCCACTTTCCAGGACAGAAAGGTGTGCGAAATGTCCTGAAGGGGTTCAAAAGGAGCTTCCTGTAAGACTCCCAGGACCAAGTTAAGGTCCCAAGGGTCTAAAGGCATGCAATAGGGGGGAAGCATATGTGTAACCTGAGGTTTTGTCGCAATCATACGTTGGAATAAGACCAATAAGGCAGATATCTAGCCCTTGAGCGAGCTGAGCGCCAGGCCTGAGTCCAGACCAGTCTGTAGGAACTCTAAAATAATGGGAACAGAGAAGACGAGGGGAAGACGTCCACGAGCCTTACAAAAAATGTCTTCCAGGTACAGTGATAAATGCATACCGACGCAGGCTTACAAGCACTGATCATTGTGGACGCGACATGTTGTGAAAACCCAGCCTGGGTCAGAATCCAGGATTCAACGGCCAAGCCATTAAACACAGGGCCGCTGGGTTCTGGTGGTAAATCGGCCCCTGGGAGAGTAGATCTTTACGATCTGGCAGTTGCCAGGGTAAATCGGTGATGAGGCACACCAACTCTGCGAACCACGCCCGGCGTGGCCAATCCAGAGCGAATAGGTTCACTGGAACCCCTTCCGCCTTGATCTTCCTGATGACTCTCGCAAAAAGCGGCAGCGGGGGGAAAACGTACGGAAGACATAACTGGCGCCACGGAAGAACCAGAGCATCCCACTCCTATGGCTCTTGGATCTCGAGACAGAGCTATGAATCTGGAGACTCAGTCTGGACGCCATCAGATCCACATCCGGGGTCACCCAACGAAGACAGATCTGATGAAAAACTTCTGGATGAAGTTCCCACTCCCCCGAGGTGAGGCCCTGACGGCTGAGGAAGTCTTTTGCCCAGTTTTCCACGCCTGGTATGTGCACTGCTGAGATTACCGTGCATCTGTGCGAAAGTAACCACTTCCATTGCTGCCATCATTTTCCCCAGTACCCTCATCGCAAAGCGGATGGAAAGAGTATAACTGAGAAAGTGCGCAGGCTCCTTGCTAAAGGGCTAGGACCTTGCCTCAAGGGAGAATCACCAGCCCTCGAGAGTTGACCAGGGTCATGCCTAAAAAGGATATCTGCTGGGCTGGAAATGGGGGGGGAAGACTTGGCTAAGTTTATCAGCCAACCCAGACGAGAAAGAGTATCGCAAGTGAGACAAACGGACTCAGCGAAGTCGTGGAAGGACAGACCCTTGACTAGAAGGTCGTCCAGGTAGGGCAGGGCGACCACGCCCCAAGAGTGCAAAATGGACATGACGGCCGCCATGACCTTTGTCAACACCCTGGGAACAGTAGCGAGGCCGAAGGGCAAGGCTGTGAATTGAAAACGCTGTTCGTGAATGGGAAAACCCAGGAATGTTTGGAGGGGGTGGGTGAAAATCGGGATGTGTAGGTAAGCATCTCGAATATCGATGGATGCTAGAAACTCCTTTTTCCATTGAGGTAATGACCAAATGCAGAGACTCCATGCGGAAATGACAGACCTTGACAAACCTGTTTAGAAGTTTGAGGTCTAGTATGGGTCTCACTTTTCTGTCCTTTTTTGGGACAACAAATAGGTTGGAGTAGAATCCCTCGAACATTTCATTTTACGGAACCGGGACAATGACACCATTGCGGCGCAAAGAATCTATGGCTCAGGAAAGAGCTTCTACCCTTGCCCTTGATGCTGGAAGCCGGGAAGAAAAGAAACGAGCTGGGGGAGGCAAAGAAAAATCGATCTTGTATCTGGAAGACACCAGGTCTCTGACCCATTCGTTGTGAACAACTGAGAGCCAGACCTGGTGAAACATAAGTAGGCGACCGCCTAACCTGCTGGTGTCGAACGGATAACCCCATGAGTCATTGGGCGGAAAATCTCTGGGACCTAGATCCCTTAGATCCAGGCTGACCCTTCCATTGCTGAGCGGACCTATAGGATGCCTGGGTTCCTCTGTTCGTGCGAGGAGAGCGTCCTGATCCTGAAGAATCCGCCTTCCATTCTCTGAGCCATAAAATCCTTTTGATGGTGGTGGCATTTGCCGCTGACAGAGCAGCACAGTTAGCCGCATCCAAAGAGGCATGTACCAGGTAATCTCCTGCCTGAGAAATCTGGCTAGCTAAATGTGCTGCCTCCGGAGGAAGATTACTGCTCTGAATGGAATTAGCCAAGGTCTCCCACCAAGAAACTATTGCTTTAGCTACCCACACTGCTGCGAAGGAAGGACATAAAGCTGCACCTGTGGCCTCGAAGACAGATCGAGCCAAGTTTTCTATCTGGCGGTCTGAGGGATTTTTAATAGATGATCCGTCCGGCAGGGACAGAAGGGTTTTGGATGCCAGGCGACAGATTGGCGGGTCTACCTACAGGGGAATCAGCCCAATCTTTTCTCAGATCAGCCGAGAAAGGGTACTTCTCCTCAAGTGGTTTTTGTCCCGCTTATCCTGTAAAATAAAGTTTTTGGTATGAATAGCAGACTCGTGTGGCTCCTACGGACACTAAGTAAGAACTGGTTCTCTGGGAGCCAGCGTGAGGGTGTATACTGCAGGGGAGGAGCTAACTTTTTTTGTATTAACTTGGTGTCAGCCTCCTGGTGGCAGCAGCATACACCCACGGTCTGTGTTCCCCAATGAGACGACGGAGAAAAGGGCAACTGTTTTTTTGTTTGTTGAATGACCTGGAAACATTCTCCCAGTTAAATATATCGCCATGACCGCACTAAGTGATGATTAAAAAAAATTAAACTCCAGGGTTTTCCACCCTTGTCCCATTCAGATCTGCTCTTCTGTGCAGGGCTACACACAAAAGTCACCGTTCTAAAGATCTATTCCTAATAGCCATTTGCTACACCTGGTGCTAAAGCACCATGATGGCAGACAGCCACACACATCATGGGCCCTCGAGCCACATGTGGCTCTCGAGCTGCCTGTCGGGGACCCCTGCTCTACAGCATTTACCACACAGGCTAAAAAATGCTATAATTTTGATAGATCAGACTAATTTTAAATTTCTTCTATTTTTGTATTGGGGAAAAAGAAGGGTGAGGTTCAATTTTTTTTTTTTAAACTTTTTTTTACCTTTTTATCTCCTTTACCTGCTTGTGCAGCCACAGGCTGGACTTCATAAGAGTACAAATATGTCAATGAGTGGGAGCTTTTAATTAGATCCAGGTTTACAAGGTAAACCTGTAACAGCGCCGTGGGAAGGGGTTGTTCGGAGCCCGAAAGTACGAGGCCTATTAAATGCTGCTGTCGAGATTGTGGTTAAATAGCAGTGATCGGAGCTCAGGCGCACAACATATTTGAAGAGACTTTTGGAGGTTTTGAGATCTTTTGGTTTCGGGCCGACTTATCTCGTGGGTGAGGTTATTGTATTCTTCTCCGACTGCTAGGGTGAGAGTTAATGGAGAGTTGTCTGGAAGTTTTGGTTTATATAGGGGGACTAGGCAGGAGTGTCCGCTGTCTCCGCTGCTATTTGCGTTGGCAGTGGAGCCCCTGGCACAGACAATTAAGAGCTCGACTTCGGTTAGGGGGTTCCGGTATGGCATGATAGAGGAGAAAATAGCCCTATATGCAGATGACATGTTACTCGTTTTAGAAAAATCTGGAGAGGCTTTGGAGGGTGTGATGCATATTCTTAGGACATTTGGTGATGTATCAGGTCTTGAAATCAATTGGGCCAAGTCAAATATCTTGATAGTGGATAAAGGGGGCATTGACATCCCAATATCAGGGGAAGGTAGTAAGCCGACAGTGGTTTCTCAGTTCAAATATTTAGGTGTTCAAGTCTCTTTTCCTCTCTCGAGCTACTTCGATCTGAATCTGTCCCCATTGTTGGACAGGTATAGGAAGAAAATAGGGGCGTGGTGCAAGTTATATCTCTCAGTAGTGGGAAGCATAAACTTAATTAAAATCATTCTTATGACCCAATTATTGTATATATTGCATAATTCCCCCGTTTGGTTGCCCCAAAAGTGGTTTCATACCATTAACTCTATATTTCAAGACCTTGTTTGGGGGAAGAAACAGCCAAGAATTAGGCTGGAATTGCTTCAGAGGCCTAAAGATGGGGGGGATTGGCCCTTCCGAATCACTGGATCTACTTTTTGGCAGCACAGGGTCAGCAGATGAGAGGTTGGAGAGAGGTGAATGGATTGGGTTCGGTTCAGCGGATTTTGGTTTGGTTGGTGGGAAGGGACCCATTGGTTCAGGGATTGGAGGCAGGAGGATTTGGGAAGTTTGGAACAGCCTATCCTACTTTGATACTGGTTCAAAAAGTATGGGAGGCAATTAAAAAGACAAGAGAAGTGGGACTTTTAACAAATCTCCCCCCAATATGGCATAATGAAATACTACCTGAATTTATTAAAACGGGGGAATTCAAAAATTGGAAAGCATTGGGTATTCAATATATGGCTTAGATTCAGGACGCACAAGGACTGTTATCCTCTGAGGCACTGCATGAGAGTTACGGGTTGCAGGAGACATGTAGGTTTCAATATGGACAGTTGAGACATGGCTATCTTGCCCAGAGTAAAACGATGGATATGGAAATTTATAGAGACATTCTTGGTGGACTATGTCTGTGCAACGGGGGGAATGAAAAGGGTAGTCTTGGATATTTATAGGGATTTGTTATATACCTTTCTTAATAGATTCCCTATTAATGCAAAAGAGAAATGGGAGGAAGAGTTGGGAAGGATAGAGGAGGATAAATGGGAGGATATCATGATATATATTCCCCAATTATCATTAACCCCTTCATGACCCAGCCTATTTTGGCCTTAATGACCTTGCCGTTTTTTGCAATTCTGACCAGTGTCCCTTTATGAGGTAATAACTCAGGAACGCTTCAACGGATCCTAGCGATTCTGAGATTGTTTTTTCGTGACATATTGGGCTTCATGTTAGTGGTAAATTTAGGTCGATAATTTCTGAGTTTATTTGTGAAAAAAACGGAAATTTGGTGAAAATTTTGAAAATTTCGCAATTTTCACATTTTTAATTTTTATTCTGTTAAACCAGAGAGTTATGTGACACAAAATAGTTAATAAATAACGTTTCCCACATGTCTACTTTACATCAGCACAATTTTGGAAACAAATTTTTTTTTTGCTAGGAAGTTATAAGGGTTAAAATTTGACCAGTGATTTCTCATTTTTACAACAAAATTTACAAAACCATTTTTTTTTTTTAAGGACCACCTCACATTTGAAGTCATTTTGAGGGTTCTATATGGCTGAAAATACCCAAAAGTGACACCATTCTAAAAACTTCACCCCTCAAGGTGCTCAAAACCACATTCAAGAAGTTTATTAACTTAATTAGCTTAATTAGCTTCACAGCAGCAGAAGCAACATGGAAGTAAAAAATGAACATTTAACTTTTTAGTCACAAAAATGATCTTTTAGCAACAATTTTTTTATTTTCCCAAGGGTAAAAGGAGAAACTGGACCACGGACTTTGTTGTCCAATTTGTCCTGAGTACGCTGATACCTCATATGTGGAGGTAAACCACTGTTTGGGCGCACGCCAGGGCTCGGAAGGGAAGGAGCGCCATTTGACTTTTTGAATGAAAAATTGGCTCCAATCTTTAGCGGACACCATGTCGCGTTTGGAGAGCCCGTGTGCCTAAACATTGGAGCTCCTCCACAAGTGACCCCATTTTGGAAACTAGACCCCCCAAGGAACTTATCTAGAGGCATAGTGAGCACTTTAAACCCTCAGGTGCTTCACAAATTGATCCGCAAAAATGAAAAAGTACTTTTTTTTCACACAAAATTTCTTTTAGCCTCAATTCTTTCATTTTCACATGGGCAACAGGATAAAATGGATCCTAAAATTTGTTGGGCAATTTCTCCTGAGTATGCCGATGCCTCATATGTGGGGGTAAACCACTGTTTGGGTGCACGGCAAGGCTCGGAAGGGAAGGAGCGCCATTTGACTTTTTGAATGGAAAATTAGCTCCAATCGTTAGCGGACACCATGTCGCGTTTGGAGAGCCCCTGTGTGCCTAAACATTGGAGCTCCCCCACAAGTGACCCCATTTTGGAAACTAGACCTCCCAAGGAACTAATCTAGATGTGTGGTGAGCACTTTGAACCCCCATGTGCTTCACAGAAGTTTATACCGCAGAGCCGTGAAAATAAAAAATAATTTTTCTTTCCTCAAAAATGATTTTTAGCCCAGAATTTTTTATTTTCCCAATGGTAACAGGAGAAATTGGACCCCAAATGTTGTTGTCCAGTTTGTCCTGAGTACGATGATACCCCATATGTGGGGGTAAACCACTGTTTGGGCGCACGCCAGGGCTCGGAAGGGAAGGCACGCCATTTGGCTTTTTGAATGGAAGATTAGCTCCAATCATTAGCGGACACCATGTCGCGTTTGGAGAGCCCCTGTGTGCCTAAACATTGGAGCTCCCCCACAAGTGACCCCATTTTGGAAACTAGACCTCCCAAGGAACTAATCTAGATGTGTGGTGAGCACTTTGAACCCCCAAGTGCTTCACAGAAGTTTATAACGCAGAGCCATGAAAATAAAAAATATTTTTTCTTTTCTCAAAAATGATTTTTTAGCCCACAATTTTTTATTTTCCCAAGGGTAACAGGAGAAATTGGACCCCAATAGTTGTTGCCCAGTTTGTCCTGAGTACACTGATACCCCATATGTGGGGGTAAACCACTGTTTGGGCACAAGTCAGGGCTCGGAAGGGAGGCAGTGACGTTTTGAAATGCAGGCTTTGATGGAGTGTTCTGCGTGCGTCACATTCCATTTGCAGAGCCCCTGATGTGCCGAAACAGTAGAAACCCCCCACAAGTGACCCCATTTTGGAAACTAGACCCCCCAAGAAACTTATCTAGATATGTGGTGGGCACTTTGAACCCCCAAGTGCTTCACAGAAGTTTACAACGCAGAGCCGTGAAAATAAAAAATCATTTTTCTTTCCTTAAAAATGATGTTTTAGCAAGCAATTTTTTATTTTCACAAGGGTAACAGGAGAAATTGGACCCCAATAGTTGTTGCCCAGTTTGTCCTGAGTACACTGATACCCCATATGTGGGTGTAAACCACTGTTTGGGCACAAGTCAGGGCTCGGAAGGGAGGTAGTGACGTTTTGAAATGCAGGCTTTGATGGAGTGGTCTGCGTGCGTCACATTCCATTTCCAGAGCCCCTGATGTGCCTAAACAGTAGGAACCCCCACAAGTGACCCCATTTTGGAAACTAGACCCCCCAAGGAACTTATCTAGATGTATAGTGAGCACTTTGAAACCCCCAAGTGCTTCACAGACGTTTATAACGCAGAGCCGTGAAAATAAAAAATCATTTTTCATTCCTCTAAAATTATGTTTTAGCAAGCAATGTTTTATTTTCGCAAGGGTAACAGGAGAAATTGGACCCCAATAATTGTTGCACAGTTTGTCCTGAGTATGCTGGTACCCCATATGTGGGGGTAAACCACTGTTTGGGCACAAGTCGGGGCTTGGAAGGGAGGGAGCACCATTTGACTTTTTGAACGCAAAATTGGCTGGAATCAATGGTGGCGCCACGTTGCGTTTGGAGACCCCTGATGTGCCTAAACAGTGGAAACCCCTCAATTCTAACTCCAACACTAACCCCAACACACCCCTAACCCTAATCCCAACCCTAACCCCAACACACCCCTAACCCTAATCCAAACTCTAGCCATAACTCTAATCACAACCCAACCCCAACACACCCCTAACCACAACCCTAACCATAATCCCAACCCTAACCCTAATCCCAACCCTAACCACAACTTAAACCCCAACACACCCCTAACCCTAACCATAACCCTAACCACAAGCCTATTCTTAATCCTATTTCCAACCCTAGCCCTAATTCCAACCCTAACTCTAATTCCAACCCTAACCCTAAGGCTATGTGCCCACGTTGCGGATTCATGTGAGATTTTTCCGCACCATTTTTGAAAAATCTGCAGGTAAAAGGCACTGTGTTTTACCTGCGGATTTACCGCGGATTTCCAATGTTTTTTATGCGGATTTCACCTGCGGATTCCTATTGAGGAACAGCTGTAAAACGCTGCGAAATCCGCACACAGAATTGACATGATGCGGAAAATACAGCTCAGCATTTCCGCGCGGTATTTTCCGCACCATGGGCACAGCGGATTTGGTTTTCTATAGGTTTACATGGTACTGTAAACCTGATGGAACACTGCTATGAATCTGCAGCGGCCATTCCGCTGCAGATCCGCAGCCAAATCCGCACCGTGTGCACATAGCCTAATTCTAACGCTAACCCTAGTTCTAACCCTAACCCTACTCCTAACCCTAGTTCTAACCCTAACCCTAGTTCTAACCCTAACCCTAGTTCTAACCCTAACCCTAGTTCTAACCCTAACCCTAGTTCTAACCCTAACCCTAGTTCTAACCCTAACCCTAGTTCTAACCCTAACCCTAGTTCTAACCCTAGTGGAAAAAAAAATTATTTTCTTTATTTTTTTATTGTCCCTACCTATGGGGGTAATAAAGGGGGGGGGGTCATTTACTGTTTTTTTATTTTGATCACTGTGATAAGTTTACCACAGTGATCAAAATGTACATGGATCGCATCTGCCGGCCGGCAGATTCGGCGGGCGTACTGCGCATGCGCCCGCCATTTTGGAAGATGGCGGCGCCCAGGGAGAAGACGGACCGACTTCGGGAGGCTCGGTAAGTATGAGGGGGTGGGTGGGGGGTTGGATCGGAGCACAGGGGGGGGGGGATCGGAGGACGGGGGGAGTGGACAGGAGCACGGGGGAGCGGACAGGGGGACGGAGGGGGGTACCGGACAGAACGGAGGACTGGGGAGGAGATCGGGGGCGGTGGGGGGGGGGTTGGGGGCAGAACATGATTTCCAGCCATGGCAGATGCTATTGCAGCATCGGCCATGGCTGGATTGCAATATTTCACCATTTTCATAGGTGAAATATTGCAAATTGCGCTGATTGGCTGTTGCACTTTCAACAGCCAATCAGAGCGATCGTAGCCACGTGGGGGCAAAGGCACCCCCCCTGGGCTGAAGTACAACTCCCCCTCTCCCTGCAGATCGGGTGAAATAGGAGTTAACCCTTTCACCCGATCTGCAGGGACACGATCATTCCATGACGCCACATAGGCGTCATGGGTCGGATTGGCACCGACTTTCATGACGCCTACGTGGCGTCAAAGGTCGGGAAGGGGTTAAGTGAGCCGGGTAGACTTTCGCAAATATATGTGCTTCACAGAGTATATAGAACTCCAGATAAGCTATATAAGGCAGGGCTGAGACAGACTTCCGAGTGTCCTAGGTGCCATTCCGAGGGGTCAGGGCTTCTACACATGCTATGGCAATGTACGAGATTGAATTCATATTGGTTGGAGGTGGGAGAAGCAATTGGGAAATCGTATGGCTGTACAATCGCAAGCGAGCCTGTGATATATATTTTGGGATATGTGGAAGAGATCAGAGTTCCAAATCATCATAAAGTGGCCATAGCTAGATTATTGTGTGTTGCGCGAAAGATAATTGCCAGGCACTGGTTGAGTGAGGTACCGCCGATTCTGCAGGAATTTTATAGATGGTTATTAATATGGAAAAGGGTATTTATGAAAAAAGGAAAAGTATGAAAACTTTTGAAACACTTTGAAAACCTTAGATGGAGAGGAACTGATTCCAGTGGGATGCCGTTTTATTAAGTAAGCAATGTATACTATTGTCCTATTCTTGTTTATAGAGGCTTTAACCCCTTAGTGACAGAGCCAATTTGGTACTTAATGACCGAGCCAATTTTTACAATTCTGACCACTGTCACTTTAAGAGGTTATAACTCTGGAACGCTTCATCGGATCCCGCTGATTCTGAGACTGTTTTTTCGTGACATGTTGTACTTCAAGTTAGTGGTAACATTTCTTCGATATTACTTGCGATTATTTATGAAAAAAATGGAAATATGGCGAACATTTTTAAAATTTTGCAATTTTCAAACTTAGTATTTTTATGCCCTTAAATCAGAGAGATATGTCACGAAAAATAGTTAATAAATAACATTTCCCACATGTCTACTTTACATCAGCACAATGTTGGAAACACAATTTTTTTTTGTTAGGGAGTTATAAGGGTTAAAAGTTGACCAGCAATTTCTCATTTTTACAACACCATCTTTTTTTTAGGGACCACATCACCTTTGAAGTCATTTTGAGGGGTCTATATGATAGAAAATAACCAAGTGTGACACCATTATAAAAACTGCACCCCTCAAGCTGCTCAAAACCACATTCAAGAAGTTTATTAACCCTTTACGTGCTTCACAGGAACTGAATCAATGTGGAAGAAAAAAATGAACATTTAACTTTTTTTTTGCAAACATTTTACTTCAGAACCATTTTTTTAAATTTTCACAAGTGGAAAAACAGAAATTTAACCACAAATTTTGTTGTGCAATTTCTCCTGAGTACGCCGATTTACCATATGTGGGGGTAAACCACTGTTTGGGCGCACCGCAGAGCTTGGAAGTGAAGGAGCATCGTTTGACTTTTTCAATGCAGAATTGGCTGGAATTGAGATCGGACGCCATGTCGCGTTTGGAGAGCCCCTGATGTGCCTGAACAGTGGAAACCCCCCACAAGTGACACCATTTTGGAAACTAGACCCCTTAAGGAACTTATCTAGATGTGTGGTGAGCACTTTGAACCCCCAAGTGCTTCACAGAAGTTTATAACGTAGAGCCGTGAAAATAAAAAATCGCATTTGTTTACACAAAAATGATCTTTTCGCCCACAAATTCTTATTTTCACAAGGGTAACAGGAGAAATTAGACCACAAAAGTTGTTGTGCAATTTCTCCTGAGTACGTCGATACCCCATATGTGGAGGTAAACCACTGTTTGAGCGCACAGCAGAGGTTGGAAGAGAAGGAGTGCCGTTTTACTTTTTCAATGTAGAATTGGCTGGAATTGAGATCGGACGTCATGTCGCGTTTGGAGAGCCCATGATGTGCCTAAACAGTGGAAACCCCCCACAAGTGATACCACTTTGGAAACTAGACCCCTTAAGGAACTTATCTAGATGTGTGGTGAGCACTTTGTACCCCCAAGTGCCTCACAGAAGTTTATAACGTAGAGCCGTGAAAATAAAAAAATCGCATTTTTTCTACAAAAATGATCTTTCTTTCTCGCTTCATTGGGGGACACAGGTAACCATGGGTGTATGCTGCTGTCACTAGGAGGCTGACACTATGCAAATAAAGAAGTAACTCCTCCCCGGCAGTATACACCCTCCGACAGGCACCAGGCAACTCAGTTTTTGCTTAGTGTCTGTAGGAGGCGGACCTGGATCTAACACCAGATCCGCATTTCTTTTACAGGGATTTGTTGTTTGTTTTTAATCATTTTCCCTTTCTTTTTCAGACTCTTTCTTCAGGGTAACAGGGTGCAGTTTTCTCACCCTGTCTTCCCCACTTTGAGCGACCGAGAGAGCAGTGTGGTATCACCCACATCGCACCCTCTCGGACCCGCTGGGCAGGACTTTGTCCCCTGTCACCCATTTGGGTGTTCAGGGTGACCCTTTCTTCGGTGGCCAGTCCTGCCCGTTTCCCCTCCTCATCCCTCTCCTCGGAGCGGGCTGAGAGGAAGACGGCGGTCACATCCAGTGACCCTCTCCCCAGGGGCTGACTGGCCCAGGTGGCAAAGAGGCAAATGCCCCCTGGGCCGCTCCCCCAGCAGCTGTTCAGGGCCGGCTGCCTGGTGGTGGCTACAGCCACACAGCAAATTGTGCACAGCCATGTCTGCTGTACTGTGTACTGTACTGGCAGCAGACACAGCCGCATCACAGTTAGCGCACACGTCTGCGCTGGGGCCAGGAGCTATGCTTGGCTGTCACCTTGATGGCTGCACAGCTACTGCTCCCTTCATGTTCTCTATACTTCCAGGTTAGGTGTTGGGCATGCGCGATGGTGTTCTCACGCACATGCCAACATGACCCGGATGCTAGAAGCAGAGAGGTACTGCAGCGGAGCGACTGGTGAGGTAAGTATGAAGAAATTTTTTGTTTTCTTTATAAAATAAATTTAATGGTGGGTAACTGCAAGTTATGAAGTGGGGGGTGTAAGGAGGCTGCACATGATGGAATTTGGGGGTTAAAGGAGACTGCACATGATGGAGTGAGGGGGTAAGTGGGGCTGCACATGATAAAGGTTGAGTGGGGCTGTACATGATGGAATGGGGCTGCACATGATGAAGGGGGAGTGGGGCTGCACATGATAGTTTAGTGGATAAAGGAGACTGCACATGATGAAGTGGGGAGAGTGGGGCTGTACATGATGGAATGGGGCAGCACATGATGATGTGGGGGTAAGGGGGATTGCGCATGATGAAGTGGGGGGTAAGGGGGACTGCACATGATGAATTGGGCGTTAAAGGGGACTGCACATGATGAAGTGGGGGGTAAGGTGATCTGCACATGAAGTGGGGGGTAATGGGGACTGCACATGATGAAGTGGGGGGTAAGGGGGACTGCACATGATGAATTGGGCGTTAAAGGGGACTGCACATGATGAAGTGGGGGGTAAGGTGATCTGCACATGAAGTGGGGGGTAATGGGGACTGCACATGATAAAGTGGAGTGTAAGATGGACTGCACATGAAGTGGGGGGTAAGGGTGACTGCACTTTATGAAGTGGGGGGTAAGGGGACTGCACATGATGAAGTCGGGGGGTAAGGGGACTGCACATGATGAAGTGGGAGAAGGGGACTGCAGGACTGCACATGATGAAGTGTGTCTGATGTGGGACTGCTCATGATGAAATGGAAGGGGGATAGGGGGCTGCAAATGATGAAGGGGCACTGCAGATGAAGTGAGGGGGTGATAGGGGACTGCAATGAATGAAGTAAGGGGACTTCAAATTAAAGTGGGGGGACTGCAAAATGATAAATTCAGTGTGAGGGACAGGGGACAGCAATTTAATTGAAGGTGGGGGTGGGGAGAGCAAATGATCAATTGAAGAGGGGGTGGGGAGAGCAAATGATGATCTAGGGGAAGAACAAATAATGAATTTTAAGGGTGGGGGAGTAAATGATGTATTGAACGTGGGGTAGAGCAGTTGATAATGAATAGAGGGTGAGAGAGAAAGACATGACAATGAATTGGGGCGGAGGGGCATGTAACTATAATGAATCGGGGTTAGGGTTAGAGTGGTAGGTACATAGTGGGGGGCGTTGAGGATGAAGTGACTGGTAATGAATTGGGGGAAAGAGTACAGGTGCTAATTAATTTATATATTAAATGGGGAAAGTGGCTATTTATAGTTAGTGGGTGCACAGTGGTGGATTATAAATTATATTTGGAATGGTCGGTTAATAATAATTATGATAGTTTTATTTCTATAGTGCCAACACTTTACATTTTAGAGGGGACTTGTACAGACAATGGACATTAAGCATAACAGTAAACACATAGATCAACAGATACCAAAAGGAATGAGGTCCCTGCTCGCAAGCTTACAATCTATGAGGTTGCATAATAACCCATTATATATTGTTTGTGGGTGCACCTCTGTATTCAGATGTCTAGTGTACACCATGTTCCAAATTATTATTCAAATTGGATTTAAGTGTCATAAAGATTTAATTGTTTTGTTTTTCAAATAAACTCGTGGATGGTATTGTGTCTCAGGACTCAATGGATCACTGAAATCAATCTTAAACACATGTGATCATTAGTTTTCCAGGTGATTCTAATTAAAGAAAAGCTACTTAAAAATGATGTTCCACATTATAAAGCGGACCACAGGTTTCAAGCAATATGGGAAATAAAAAGGATCTCTCTGCTGCTGAAAAGCATTAAATAGTGCAATGCCTTGGTCAAAGTATGAAAACATTAGATATTTCACAAAAACTTAAGAGTGATCATCATATTGTGAAGAGATTTGTGACTGAAACAGAGCACAGACAGGGTTCATGCAGATAAAGGCATAATGAGGAAGTTTTCTGCCAGACAAATTCATTGGATTAAGAGACAGCTGCCAAAATACCATTACAAAGCAGCAAACAGTTATTTGAAGCTGCTGGTGTCTCTGGAGTCCCTCGAACCTCAAGATGTAGGATCCTTCAAAGGCTTGCTGTGGTGCATAAACCTACTATTCGGCCACCCCTAAACAGTGTTCACAAGCAGAAACGGTTGCAGTGGGCCCAGACTCACATGAAGACTGATTTCCAAACAGTCTTGTTTACTGATGAGTGTCGAGCAACACTGGGTGGTCCAGATGGATGGAGTGGTGGATGGTTGGTGGATGGCCACCATGTCCCAACAAGGCTGCAACGTCAGCAAGGAGATGGAGGAGTAATGTTTTGGGCTGGAATCATGGGGAAACAGCTGGTAGGGCCCTTTAAGGTTCCTGAAGGTGTGAAAATGACCTTGGCAAAGTATATAGAGTTTCTGACTGACAACTTTCTTCCATGGTATAAAAATCTGAATTGTGCCTTCAGGAGCAAAATCATCTTCATGCTGACAATGCACCATCTCATGCTGCAAAGAATATCTCTGAGTCATTGACTGCTATGGGCATAAAAGGAGATAAACTCATGGTATTGCCACGATCTTCCCCTGACCTCAACCCTATACAGAACCTTTGGAGTATCATCAAGCAAAAGATCTATGAGGGTGGGAGGCAGTTCACATCAAAACAGCAGCTCTGGGAGGCGATTCTGACTTCATGCAAAGAAATACAAGCAGAAACTCACCAAAAACTCACAAGTTCAATGGAGGCGAGAATTGTGAAGGTGATAACAAAGAAAGGTTCCTATGGTAACATGTGACTTGGCCTGTTAGGATGTTTTGGAGTTAAATAGCTTTTTTGTTCAGTGAATGTGACCTCCTAATGCTGCAAATTCCACAAATGAGCATTTTCAGTTCTTTAAAACAGATCAAATGTTTAGAAATTCTACTGTGCGTAATAATTTGGAACAGTGCATTTTGAGTTTTTATTCATTTTGGAGATTACACTGTTATCATTGGGAGGTTTCTCCAATAACATTCGATGTATACTCGGGTGATGACTTTTATTAGACTGACTGTCATTTGCACCGACCATTTAGGAAAATCCGAGAAAAATATAATTTGCATAATAATTTGGAACATGGTGTAGAAGAAAGGGAAAAAGTGGGGAATGTGGTCTGGAAGCCGTGCTCTAGGTAACTGTGTTATTTTATGCAGAGACGAGTCCTGGCTGGAAGAAGTGATGGCAGTCTGTGCTGGATGAAAATGAAAAGCAAAGATGAAGGACTTCAGCTAGAGACATCACTAGTGAGTCAGTGTATTACCTGTACACTGACACTATACACTGTATACTATATACAAAAGCTCCTGTGTATAATGTCACTGGCAGTGGTGATCACTGTATTACCTGTACACTGACACTTTATACAGATCTCCTGTGTATAATGTCACCAGTGATCACTGTAGTATCTTTACACTGACCGTAAATACAGAGTTCCTGTATACAATGGCACTTAGTGTTGTGCTTTTTTAAATTAATGATCAGTATTGTAGTATACTAGTAGTAAAAGTTGTACACTCCCTGACAGAAGTAATGTCGCTTATCCATGTTATGTAAATAAAAGCTTATAACCTGATGTTAAATTCATCCATTGGTTGTATAAATTATTCTTTTGAAAGCTGAAACCTTCCAAAATGTGGTTTAGGTTAAGAAAATAAATTGACATTAATGCAGAAATATTGATCAGTTAATGGACACAGAATGGTCAGATTTTAGCAAGACAAAAGTTTTGTTGCCTGGATGCACCCAATCCTAGTTTACATCCTCACCTGTGCTCAATAAATGATCGGTTATTTAGTGTGTGTGTATAAAAAGAAACCCAGCACCCCAGACCTTCACTTGAACTGCAACTTGAGCTTTTGACAACATGCCAAAAATCCACCCTGCGACCAAAGCCTGGATTATCAAGAGGCTGAAGACCAGATCCACTGCAGAGGTGGAGGGCACCTTTAATTTGTCTCAGCGTCAAGTACAAAGAATTAAAAAAAGATTTGAAGAGACTGGAGATGTGTTTGACTAGCCCAGGTCCGGCAGACCCCGCAAGACAACTGCTCAGGAGGAATGTTTGTTGGTTAGAAAATCCAAAGCAAGCCCCTCTTCCACAGCAGCAGAACTGCAACAGGTCTGGTCACCTCAAGTCCCTGTGTCAACTAGTAAAAGTTAAATTCACCGCACGTGACACGCCGATCGTTAGCAAGGTGCGGGAGCGCCGCTTGTCATAACAGACACTGCAGGTCCACACTACTGGACAGGATCTTCCATAGGCGGACATTTAGATTACAATAGAGCTCATATTGCACCGCTGGGACTTTCCGCCTTCTCTGTATATCACTATCTTAGCTGGAACAAGCAATTACGTGACAAAGGCTCTGGTTGAGCTGAAACGTTGTATATAAAAAATCAGATGCTGTAATATTCTGTTACGCTCCCAGTTTATGTATAATAAATTTATACCAGACTTTGCATAAGAAACCTAGAGAGAGTGCAGTGAATTTAACCTTTACTGTTATTCTGGGCCATTGGTCCGTTACACCAGCACCTCGCCATATTAAGGCTCAGTGCACACCTAAACCTTTACCTGTGTCAACTAGAACAGTTTGTAGGATTCTGTCTCAAAATGGCCTCCATGGTCGAATCAGTGCCCAGAAGCCAGCACTAAACAAAAGGCAAATAAAAAACTGTGTGGTATTTGCAAACTCCCACAGCCTGCTAAATAGATGGACACTGGAAAGTGGCAGAAGGTGGATTTCTCTTCAGTAGAATTACACCACAGCTGCCACAAACACTGCAGGAGACTTACTGGGCCAGTATGGATCCAAAATACACCCAGAAGACAGTTACATTTGGTGGTTGAAAGATCATGGTCTGGGGTTACATTCAGTATGGGGGTGTGCGAAACATTTGCAAGGTGGAAGGCAATATCAATAGCCTAAAATATCAAGAACTATTAGCTACCGCTTATATTCCAAATCATAAGAGAGGTCAAATTCTGCAGCAGGATTGTGCTCCATCTCATACATCCATCTCTACAACAAAGTTCCTCCAGGCAAAAAAGATGAAGGATGAAAGAGGAAGCTTGGAAGACAAAACCAAAGAATCTAGATGAGCACCACAACTTCATTCACCAATGTTATGCAACACATATTTGTATTTTAAGTTAATTATTTGTCTGTGGGCAACAAAAATTTTGTCTTGCCAAAATCTGACCATTCTGTGTCCATTAACTGATCAATATTTCTGCTTTGATAACAATTTATTTTCTTAACCTAAATCACATTTTGGAGGGTTCCAGCTTTCAAAAGAATAACTTATACAACCAATGGATGAATTTAACATCAGGTTATAAGCTTTTGTTTACATAACATGGATAAGCGACATAACTTCTGTCAGGGAGTGTATGGTGGCATCATTGGTCTTTGTATAGAATGTAGTTTCATGTAGAGGTAATGGTGATATTATAATATTATGTATTCTCTGTGTAGTGGTGATAGTACTAGGCACTGTGTAGCTGTATTGTTGTGTGTATGTTTGTAAGTAAGCTCCGTTATGGCACCATATCTAAGCAGTAAGCTTGGTTCTGGTATTCTATCAATGTAGTAATCTAGATTATGGTACTGTATGTATGTCGTAATCTCAGTTCTGCTCCAGTTTCTATGTAGCAGACTTGGTTCCATGTAGTAGACTTATTAAGCTCGGTTCTGCTCCCTTATCTCTGTAGTAAGCTCGGTTCTGCTCCCATATCTCTGCAGTAAGCTCGGTTCTGCTCCCATATCTCTGTAGTAAGCTCGGTTCTGCTCCCATATCTCTGTAGTAAGCTCGGTTCTGCTCCCTTATCTCTGTAGTAAGCTCGGTTCTGCTCTCATATCTCTGTAGTAAGGTCGATTCTGTTCCCATATCTCTGCAGTAAGCTCGGTTTTGCTCCCATTTCTCTGCACTAAGCTCGGTTCTGCTCCTATATCTCTGTAGTAAGCTTGGTTCTGCTCCCATATCTTTGCAGTAAGCTCGGTTCTGCGTCCATATCTCTGTAGTAAGCTCGGTTCTGTTCCCATATCTCTGTAGTAAGCTCGTTTCTGCTTCCTTATCTCTGTAGTAAGCTCGGTTCTGTTCCCCTATCTCTGCAGTAAGCTTGGTTCTGCTCCCTTATCTCTGTAGTAAACTCGTTTCTGCTGCCATATCTCTGTAGTAAGCCCATTCTGCTCCCATATCTCTGCAGTAAGCTTGGTTCTGCTCCCATATCCTTGCTGTTAGCTCGGTTCTGCTCCCATATGTCTGTAGTAAGCTCGGTTCTGCTCCCATATCTTTGCAGTAAGTTCGGTTCTGCTCCCATATCTCTATAATAAGCTCTGTTCTGCTCTCATATCTCTGTAGTAAGCTCTGTTCTGCTCCCATATCTCTGTAGTAAGCTCCGTTCTGTTCCCATATCTCTGGAGTAAGCTCGATTCTGCTCCCATATCTATGCAGCAAGCTCCGTTCAGTTCCCATATCTGTGTACCAGCCTGTTTTTAAAGCCTGTTATCTCTGCTACTTTAATGCAGTGGCCAGATATAAGCAAGGAAAAGGAGGGCCACCGCAACTCGAGGGCCACTGCCTTGTGATTGCCCCCCAGGCTGAAAATTGCCAGCCAGCCCCTGCCTCTCCCCCTATTCAGGGGTCGACGCCGTCTTCTGCGCCGGAGAGTCGTGGCGCGGGAAGGAGGACTACTTCCAGGACCCTCTATCTACCAGGGATCCTGATGATTCCTCATCTGCAGGTAGTGAATCTTCAATCAACAAACCCCACCCCCACCCCCACCAATACTCTGCCCAGCAGCGATCTCCTCTTACCATAGGGGAGCATCTGAAAGGGAAGTGGGCTGCATATTCGGCCGTTGAGACCACGTAGGAATGAGAGCAGGAAGGCTAGCATCTTTTCCCTCCTTATTCAAACTTGCAGGCTCGTTCGCCCGCCATTTCTCTCTGCCTCATTTTCCCTTTCTTAGCGCTTGAGCGCCCTCTGGTGGTGGCCGGAATTAGTGCGGCCGGGATGTGCAGCGTCTCCCTGCTTTTCCCTTTCTTGCCGCTTGAGCGCCCTCTTGTGGCGGTCGACGGTATAGCGGCCGGATTGCTTTCAGTTTTACAGGGGGCGTTCCTTTCTTTCCCCCCTTCGGTCCTGTGCATGCCCACAGCGTCGCACTTTCTCCGCGCTCTTTTCTCCTGCTTTCTGCTCCCTGTCAGCGTCTGCTCATCGCGTGGGACACAGGATTTCTCGGGGAAACACAGGCACCTGCGGTTACCGCTGTCTTTCACCAGGCTCAGCGCTACCTCCTACTCCACCTGGCAGTATTCTCTGGGGACAAGGTAATATCCACCTACGTCCGACCCCACCCTGGCCTTTGCCCCTACGGCCATCCATTACGCCTGCGCTCACTGTAAGAAAAAGTGGGTTTCAGGTCAGCCTTCTCCTTTCTGCCCGTCCTGCGTTCCTCCCACCATGTCAGCTCCCCTGGAAGCTTCAGGGTCCCGGGACGAGTGCACCCCCCCTCCCCCGGAGTGGGCTGTTGCTATGTCTCAATCTGTGTCCGACCTGACTAAGGTTTCTCAGTCCCTGGTCCAGGCACTTGAACGCATCCCGCTTCTCTCTAATGCCACCAGTGCCACGAACGCCTCTCACGGCGATTCGCCCGCACCTGTCCTAGACTCTCACAGAGGCAGACCGGACAAAAGAGACAGAAAACGGACTTTACTAGATCCTTCTCCAGTTCACCGGACCACATCGGGATTCCCCTATCTGCCCGTTCCCCTTCCTCACAGGCGGACCTCGGGTCTGATGTCACCTCTCAGTCGGAATCTGACTCGGATGCAGATCAGACTTCCGGAACACAAGACATGGTTGATAGCCTTATCTCAGCTATCATTCAGACGCTTGATCTTAAGGAGGATGAGGCAAGCTCTCAGGACGTCTCCGTTGCTTTTAAACGGATTAAACGTCCCTCTAGGGTTTTCCCTAATCACAAGGAGTTTGACAACACTACCGCCACTCACTGGGAAAACCCTGGCAAGCGTTTCCCAGGCAGGAAACTGCTTGATGTGTTATACCCTTTTCACTCCGACCTGGTCTCCAAGTGGTCCGAGTCTCCTAAGGTCGACCCGCCTGTGTCCAGGCTATCCTCACAGACAGTTCTGTCTATTCCGGACGCGGCTTCCCTTAAGGACCCCTCGGACAGACAAATCGAGGCGCTAGCAAAATCAGCATTTGAGGCCTCCGGAGCCTCCCTTTGCCCTAGTTTCGCCTCGTCATGGGTAGCCAAGGCTGTTTCAGCCTGGGCCAAGACCCTGCGCAGGGGCATTTCGGCCTCTGCTCCTGCTGAAGAACTGTCTGAATTAGCGGATCAGATTTCACTGGCAGGAAAATACCTGATGAATGCCTCCCTTGATGCAGCGGCCTGCTCTACCACGGCTAATGGCAACATTGTCGCCATTCGCCGGATTCTTTGGTTAAAGGCGTGGAACGCTGACCCCGCATCTAAGAAATCGCTCACGGGTCTGCCCTTCCAGGGCTCCAGACTCTTCGGCTCGCAGCTAGATCAAATGATCTCGGACGCTACTGGCGGTAAGAGTACCTCCTTACCCCAGTCCAAGCCGAAACGTCCCTTCAACAGGGGGGTCCCCAGTCCTTTCGTCCCTTTCGGTCTTTTGCCTCTTCAGGAAACCCCGTCCAGGACCGTTCCTCCTCACAAGGGGACCGAAGAAAACCTTCTTTCAGGCCTCCGCCACGCTGGAGAGCCAAGAGCCACCCCGCAAAACCATCGGGATCTCGGGGCCGCAGGTTTTCTAATAAATGACGGGTCGCCCCCACCTGGAACTCCTTCCAGGGTGGGAGGCCGCCTTCTTCTATTCTCAGAGGTTTGGCTTTCAGTAGTCGACGACGCCTGGGTTAGGGAGATCGTCACGTCAGGCTACAAAATAGAGTTTTCTTCGCCCCCAGGAAGACGTTTCATGCTCTCTCGTCCTCCCAAAAAGCCCTCTCATCTCCCAGGGCTTCTCCAAGCCGTCGATTCGCTCCTCGCCTCGGGAGTCGTAGTGCCGGTGCCTTTTCGTCAGCGGTTTTCCGGGTTTTATTCAAACCTGTTCGTGGTTCCAAAAAAGGACGGCTCTCTCCGTCCGATTCTGGATCTCAAACGATTGAACCGCCACCTTCGGATTCAACACTTCAAAATGGAATCTCTGCGCTCGGTGATCGCGTCCATGGAGCCGGGAGAGTTTCTGTGCTCAGTGGACATTCGGGATGCGTACCTTCACATTCCTATTTGCGCGCAGCATCAGAGGTTCCTCCGATTCGCGATCAGGGAGCATCATTACCAGTTCACTGCCCTCCCCTTCGGGCTGGCATCTGCTCCCAGGGTCTTTACGAAGGTCATGGCAGCTGTCATGGCCATCCTGCGTTCAAAAGGGATTCTGGTAATCCCATACCTCGACGACCTATTGATCAAGGGCTCATCCCAGGGGGATTGCAGCCAGAGCCTCCTTCTTACTCTGGACACCTTAGTTCGCCTAGGCTGGTTGATCAACTACCAGAAATCTTCCTTGATTCCAACCCAACGGCTGGAGTTCCTAGGCATGGAATTCGATACCTTTCGGGCTCAGGTCTTCCTTCCCAAGGAGAAGTTTCTTTCTCTTCGTCGGGGTGTCAGATCGCTAAAGGGTCCGAGTCCTCTGTCCCTTCGTCTAGCCATGAGAGTTCTGGGGAGAATGGTCGCTTCTATGGAAGCGGTCCCCTATGCTCAGTTTCACTCTCGTCCCCTCCAGCTGGCTCTTCTGTCTGCCTGGGACAGGAACCCGCTTTCCCTGGACCGTCCGTTTCGCCTCTCCCCCAGGGCGAGACAGTCTCTCTCTTGGTGGACGCTGTCCACCTCCATTCTGCGCGGGAGGTCATTTTTACCCCCCCACTAGCAGGTGATTACCACCGACGCCAGTCTCCAAGGTTGGGGAGCGGTCTTTCTCCACCTCACAGCCCAGGGCCGCTGGACTGCTTAAGAGGCGTGCCTCTCGATCAACCTCTTGGAAATCAGAGCCATCTTCCTAGCCCTCATCCGCTGGGAGTCTCTCCTTTCGGGAAAGCCGGTCCGCATTCAGTCGGACAACGCCACGGCAGTGGCATACATAAATCACCAAGGGGGGACTCGCAGCAGTCAAGTCATGGCGGAAGTAGCAAAAATTTTCCGCTGGGCGGAGGGTCATGCTCTCTGTCAGCCGTCCACATCCCAGGAGTGGACAATTGGGAGGCCGACTTTCTAAGTCGCCAGGGCATTGTGGCGGGCGAGTGGTCTCTTCTTCCAGCAATCTTCAGCCAGATTTGCCAGCGGTGGGGCGTTCCGGACGTCGACCTGATGGCCTCCCGGGCAAACCACAAAGTTCCCCAGTACGTCGCCAGGTCTCGGGACCCGATGGCCGTCGGATGCGACGCTCTCGTGATCTCTTGGGCCCAGTTCCGGATGCCCTATCTGTTCCCGCCTCTCCCTCTGATCCCAAGGGTCGTAAAGAAGATCAAGTCGGAAGGGGTCCCCGTACTCTTGGTAGCTCCAGATTGGCCTCGCAGAGCCTGGTACGCAGAGCTGATAAACATGTTATCGGATGTTCCGTGGAGACTTCCGGATCTTCCGGACCTTCTTTCACAGGGGCCTCTCTCCCACCCGAATTCTCGGTCGCTGAATTTAACGGTATGGCCGTTGAGGCCGCGGTCCTGAAGAACGCGGGTTTTTCTCATAGCGTCATCCAGACTATGATAAGAGCGAGGAAACCGGCCTCATCGCGTGTCTACCACAGATGTTGGAAGGCCTTTTTCCGGTGGTGTCAGGATAACAATCTGTTTCCTATGACCTTTTCCCTTCCTTCCCTTTTCAGCTTTCTTCAAACGGGCCTAGATTCGGGTCTTTCCCTTAGCACCTTGAAGGGTCAGATCTCCGCTCTATCAATTCTTTTTCAAAGAGACCTGGCTTCCCTGCCTCAGGTGAGGACCTTCATCCAGGGGGTCGCTCATATAGCTCCCCCTTACCGGTCTCCTGTTGAGCCTTGGGATCTCAACCTCGTCTTAGCTGCCCTGCAGCGGCCGCCCTTTGAACCGCTTCAGGATGTTTCCTTCTCGCTTCTATCCTGGAAGGTAGCCTTTTTGATCGCCATCACCTCCATTAGAAGGGTTTCAGAGCTGGCGGCTTTATCCTGTCGTTCTCCCTTTCTGGTCCTGCATCAAGACAAGGTGGTTCTTCGTCCGGTTCCTTCCTTCTTACCGAAAGTTGTCTCATCTTTTCATATCAACGAGGACATTGTCCTCCCGTCCTTTTGCCCTTCCCCGGTTCATCCATTGGAGAAATCCCTTCACAAGCTGGATGTGGTCAGGGCTATCCGGATTTACATCGCCAGAACTGCCTCTTTTCGTCAGGCCGATCCTCTGTTCGTCGTCTCGGATGGGCGTCGAAAGGGTCTTCCTGCCTCCAAATCCACGATTGCTCGTTGGATCCGTTCAGCAGTTTTGGAGGCATACCGCGTCCAAGACAAACAGCCTCCTTCGGGGGTGAAGGCTCACTCTACCCGGGCAGTGGGAGCTTCCTGGGCAGTTCGTCACCAAGCTTCGGCCTCGCAGGTTTGCAAGGCCGCTACGTGGTCTTCCATGCACACCTTTGTCAAATTCTACGGGGTGCATACTCAGGCTTCCGCGGACGCGAGCCTGGGTAGGAGGATACTGCAGGCGGCGGTTTCTCACCGGCCAACCTGACTCCTCTTTTTCTGCAGAATACCCGCCCTAGGGACTGCTTTTGGACGTCCCATGGTTACCTGTGTCCCCCAATGAAGCGAGAAAGAAAGAGGGATTTTTGGTTCTTACCGTAAAATCTCTTTCTTGGAGCCTTCATTGGGGGACACAGCACCCTCCCTTGAAGTTGTACCGTGTTGGCTAACGTGCCGTTGTTGTGGGTTGGTACATAGGTTGAGTTTTATATTACCTGTTCCTACTACTGCTTTTGCACCAACTGAGTTGCCTGGTGCCTGTCGGAGGGTGTATACTGCCGGGGGGAGGAGTTACTTCTTTATTTGCATAGTGTCAGCCTCCTAGTGACAGCAGCATACACCCATGGTTACCTGTGTCCCCCAATGAAGGCTCCAAGAAAGAGATTTTACGGTAAGAACCAAAAATCCCTCTTTTTGCCCACAAATTTTTATTTTCACAAGGGTAACAGGAGAAATTAGACCACAAAAGTTGTTGTGCAATTTCTCCTGAGTACGCCGACACCCCATATGTGGGGGTAAACCACTGTTTAGGCGCATGGCTGAGCTCGGAAGCAAAGGAGCGCCATTTGACTTTTCAATGCAAAATTGACTGGAATTGAGATCGGACGCCATGTCACGTTTGGAGAGCCCCTGATGTGCCTAAACAGTAGAAACCCCCCACAAGTGACCCCATTTTGGAAAATAGACCCCTCAAGGAACTTATCTAGATATGTGGTGAGAACTTTGAATGCCCATGTGCTTCACAGAAGTTTATAATGCAGAGTAGTGAAAATAAAAAATATATTTTTTTCCCACAAAAAAGATTTATTAGCCCCCAAATTTTTATTTTCACAAGGGTAACAAGAGAAATTGGAAGCCAATATTTGTTCTCCAATTTGTTCTGAGTATGCTGGTACCCCATATGTGGGGGTAAACCACTGTTTGGGCACACGGCAGAGCTCGGAAGAGAAGGAGCGCCATTTTGGAATGCAGACTTTGATAGAATTGTCTGTGGGTGTTATGTTGCGTTTGCAGAGCCCCTGATGTACCTAAACAGTAGAAACCCCTGACAAGTGACCAAATTTTGGAAACTAGACCCCCTAAGGAACGTATCTAGATATGTGGTGAGAACTTTGAATGCTCAAGTGCTTCACAGAAGTTTATAATGCAGAGTAGTGAAAATAAAAAATATTTTTTTTTTCCTCAAAAAAGATTTTTAGCCCCCAAGTTTTTATTTTCACAAGGGTAACAGGAAAATTGGACCCCATAAGTTGTTGTCCAATTTATCCCGAGTAAACTGATGCCCCATATGTGGGGGTAAACCACTGTTTGGGCGCACGGCAGAGCTCAGAAGGGAGGGAGCACCATTTGACTTTTTTAGCGCAAAATTGGCTGTCGTGTTTGGAGACCCCCTGATGTACCTAAACAGTGGAAAACCCCAAATTCTACCTCCAACCCTAAGCCCAACACACACCCCTAACCCTAATCTCAACCCGATCCATAATCCTAATCACAACCCTAACGATAATCACAACCCTAACCCCAAAACAGCCCTAATCTCAACCCTAACCATAACCCTAATCAAAACCCTAAATCCAACACACCCCTAATCCTAATCTCAACCCTAACCTCAAACCTAACCCTAATCCCAATACACCCCTAACCCTAATCCCAACCCTAACCTTAACCCTAAATCCAACCCTAATCCTAATCCCAACCCTAACCCCAACCCTAATCTCAAATGTAACCCTAATCCCAACCCTAATCCCAAACGTAACCCTAATACCAACCCTAATCCAAACCCTAACCCTAATCCCAACTAACCCTAACTTTAGCCCCAACCCTAACCCTAACTTTAGCCCCAACCCTAGCCCTAATTTTAGCCCTAACCCTAACCCTAAATTTAGCCCCAACCCTAACCCTAAATTTAACCCTAACCCTAGCCCTAACTTTAGCCCCAACCCTAACCCTAGCCCTAAGGCTACTTTCACACTTGCGTCGTGTGGCATCCGTCGCAATCCGTTGTTTTGGACAAAAAACGGATCCAGCAAATGTGCCCACAGGATGCCTTTTTTGCCCATAGACTCGTATTGCCGACGGATGGCCACACGTCGCGTCCATCATGCACTGGATCCGTTGTGTTTTGGCGGACCGTCGTCACAAAAAAAGTTCAATGTAACCTTTTTTGTGTACGTCGCGTCCCGTAACTCTGCCCCCTCCTCCCCAGGACATAGACTGGGCAGCGGATGCGTTGAAAAACTGCATCCGCTGCCCACGTTGTGCACAATTTTCACAACGTGCGTCGGTACGTCGGGCCGACGCATTGTGACCGCTCCGTACCGACGCAAGTGTGAAAGAAGCCTAAGGCTACTTTCACACTAGCGTCGTACTCGGCCCGTCGCAGTGTGTCTGGCCGACGTACCGACGCTAGCGTTGTAAGCGCTGCACAACGGGGTGCAGCGGATGCTGTTTTTCAACGCATCCGCTGCCCCATTGTGAGGTGCGGGGAGGCGGCGTTCCGGCCGCGCATGCGTGGTCGGAAATGGCGGACACGTCGCACAAAAAAAGTTACATGTAGCGTTTTTTTGTGCCGACGGTCCGCCAAAGCACGACGCATTTGTCGCACGACGGATGCGACGTGTGGCAATCCATCGCAATGTGTCGCTAATGCAAGTCAATGGAGAAAAAACGCATCCTGCAAGCACTTTTGCAGGATGCGTTTTTTCTCCAAAATGGCGCATTGCGACGGAAGCCAAAAAACACTAGTGTGAAAGTAGCCTAACCCTAGCCCTAACCCTAAATTTAGCCCCAACCCTAACCCTAATTTTAGCCCCAACTCGTCTCTCCTGCCGGCCGGCAGATGGCAGGCGCACTGCGCATGCGCCCGCCATTTTCTTTCCCGAGCAAGAAGCCGGCCGGCAGGAGGAGACGCAGGAGGACCCAGGGACACCGGTAAGTATGATAGGGTCACCGAATTCCCCTATTTCTCTACCCTCTGATGTGCGATCACATCAGAGGACAGAGAATTACAGATCGCTTTTTTTTTTTTTTCGGTCGCCGGTTAACAGTTAAGTACCAGCGATCGCAAAACAGGGGTCGGTAAAAATCGACCCCGATCATGTTCTTTGGGGTCTTGGCTACCCCCGGCAGCCGAGACCCCAAAGATCTTCCAGGGGCCGGGTGGCGGGCGCACTGCGCCCGCCATTTTTTCCCCGGAAAAAGATGGCGGCGCCCATCGGGAGCCACGAGGAGCACCGGGGGAGATAGGTGAGTATTGGGGGGCTATCGGGGGGCCATTGGGGACCCTATTTCTCTGTCCTCCGATGTGCAATCACATCGGACAGAGAAATTAAATGGCAAATCGCGTTTTTTTTGTTGCGACCGCCGGTAAACGGTTAATTACCGGCGATCGCAACTCAGGGGTCGGTAAAAACCCCCCGAATCATGTTCTCTGGGGTCTCGGCTACCCTCGGCAACCGAGACCCCAGAGAAAATCCAACTCTGGGGGGCGCTATTCACTTTTTCCACAGCGCCGTTAATTAACGGCGCTGTGGTTAAAGTACCCTTAGCGGCCGCCGTTAAAAGGCGTATCGGCGGTCGTTAAGGGGTTAAGGGAGGAGGGAGGGAGGGGAACTGGAGGATTCTTTCAAAATGTTTGTAAACATGTCTATTCTCCTTTGCTGACAACTGTGTGTAGTTGTCAATTTGAATATTGTTAATGAAAAGGAGATTTTTGTGTACTCACCGTAAAATCTCTCTTAGCCTCTAATTGGGGGACACAGGACCATGGGTGTTATGCTGCTGTCCACTAGGAGGCGACACTATGCATAATTTGAAAAAGATTAACTGTGGCTCCTCCTCTGCAGTATACACCCCTGGACGGCGTCAGCCTTCTCCAGTTTTGTGCAAAAGCAGTAGGAGGAACGTAACATGAATAATATAGACATGCCTATAAGAAGGCCACTATGTACGAGCTCAAAGAACAATATGAGAACTCAACAGTAACAACAGCCCGAAAAGGGCGGGAGCTGTGTCCCCCAATTAGAGGCTAAGAGAAAGATTTTACGGTGAGTACACAAAAATCTCCTTTACTCTGTCGCCTCATTGGGGGCCACAGGACCATGGGACGTCCTAAAGCAGTCCCTGGGTGGGAAGCAATGGACGAATATTGTGCAGACAGGCCCCTATACTTAGGGCACTGCCGCCTGCAGGACACATCTACCCAGGCTCGCGTCCGCTGAGGACTGGGTATGAACCCTGTAGTGTTTAGTAAACGTGCGTAGGCTAGTCCAAGTGGCCGCCTTACACACTTGTTGTGCCGAATGGCCCAGGAGGCCCCTACCGCCTGTGTAGAGTGTGCCGTAATACCGGCTGGAAGAGGAGAATTCTTAAGGCGGTAGGCCTCTTGTATGGTGGATTTGATCCACCTGGCAAGGGTAGCTTTGGAAGCTGGCAGACGCTTGTGGCCGCCTTCCGGAAGGAGGAAAAGAAAATCAGACCTCCGGAAGGACGCAGTCCTAGACAGGTATATACGCAATGCCCTGACGAGGTCAAGCGTATGCAGAGCCTTCTCCACTCTATGAACCGGAACCGGACAAAGGGATGGTAGTGAAATTTCCTCATTGAGGTGGAAGTTGGACACAACCTTAGGAAGGAAGGATGGCACCGTACGAAGAGCTACCTTGTCCTGGTGAAAAGCCAGGAAGGGCCGACTGCAGGAGAGTGCTGTCAGTTCAGACACCCTGCGTAGCGAGGGGATTGCCACCAGGAAAACCACCTTCTGGGAGAGAAGGCGGAGCGGGACCTCAAGGGGTTCGAAGGGTGGTTCCTGCAATGCTGTCAGGACCAGGTTGAGGTCCCACGTTTCTAGTGGTCGTCTGTAGGTGGGAACCAATCGGGAACCCCCTGAAGCAATGTCCTTACTTGCGGCTTGGTAGCAATGCGCCTCTGAAAAAGCACTGAGAGGGCTGATACCTGGCTCTTAAAGCGAGCCCAGGGACAGCCTGGCCTCCAGACCGGATTGGAGAAAACCAAGTACTTTGGGTAGGGAATAAGGGAGTGGGATCTGGCCACGAGATTCGCACCAGGTAAAGAAAGCTTTCCAGGTACGGTAATAAATCTTGGCAGAGGCTGGCTTCCGTGCCCTGATCATGGTTCCAATGACGTCCGGCGAGAGCCCTGCCTGGGTTAGAACCCAGGTCTCAAGGGTCACGCCGTCAAATTGAGAGCCCCTGAGTTCTGGTGGTAGAATGGGCCTTGTGATAGAAGATCGTGGCGGTCGGGGCGACGCCAGGGGGCGTCTGCTGTAAGTTGTACGATGTCGGCGTACCATGTACGTCTGGGCCAGCCGGAGCAATTAGGAAGGTTGGAACTCCCTCTTGTTTGATCTTCCTCACCACTCTGGATATCAGGGGGAGAGGTGTTAAAATATACAGAAGCTGGAACTGGGTCCAGTCCTGAACCAGAGCGTCTGCTCCAAGCGACCGCGGATCGTGTGTTCGGACCATGAAGTTGGAGACCTTGGCATTGAAGTGGGATGCCATTAGGTCCACATCCGGGGTCCCCCAGCGATGGCAGATCTGGCAAAAAATTTTGGGATGGAGAGACCACTCTCCCGAGTCTATTCCTTGTCGGCTGAGGAAGTCTGCTTCCCAGTTGTCCACACCTTGAATGTGGACCGCCGAAAGAACCGACCCTGTGTCCTCCGCCCAGCGGAGGATGTGTGACACTTCTCGCATAGCCTGGGTACTGCGGGTCCCCCCTTGGTGATTCACATATGCCATGGCCTTGGCATTGTCCGACTGTATTCTGATGTGAGAGGCTGCCAGTAAGTGACGGAAGGCCCTCAATGCCAGGAGGATGGCACGAATTTCCAGGATGTTGATGGGCGTGGTCGCTTCCACTGGGGACCACCTGCCCTGTGCCCTGTGGTGTAGGTGCACCGCACCCCAACCCGTCATGCTCGCGTCGGTGGTGAGAACCTTCCATTGACCTGCGAGAAGGGATTTCCCCTTTGCTAGCGAGGTTGGCTTGAGCCACCAGTGCAGGGACCTCCTAGTTGACGACGTTAGCCGGAACTCCCTGTCGAGAGAAAAGGGATTCCTGTCCCAGGACTTGAGAATGGCTAGTTGGAGAGGCCTGAGGTGAAATTGGGCAAATGGGACAGCTTCTATTGCTGCCCCCATCTTGCCGAGGACTCTCATGGCAAACCGGAGATAGAGGGAGTTTACGGAGGAGGGTGCGAACTCCTAGGCGGAGAGATAGTGCCTTGTCCTTGGGAAGGAGCACTAGACCCCTGGAGGTGTTGAATAGCATTCCCAGGAAGGTCAGGGACATGACTCGGGGTTGGTGATGACTTTTGTAGGTTGATTAACCAGCCCATGCGACAGAGTATCGGTTGTGATTGAGACGCTGAGCTCGCAGTCCTTGAAGGTGGGAGCCTTGATGAGTAGATCGTCCAGGTATGGAACGACTACTATGCCTCTGGAGTGCAGGACGTCCATGGTGGCTGCCATGACTTTGGTGAACACTCTGGGAGCCGTGGCGAGTCCAAAAAGGGAGAGCCACGAATTGGTAGTGGTCCTGGCCTATTGCGAACCTGAGAAACCTCTGATGGGCAGGTGCAATGGGTATATGCAGGTATGCGTCTTGTATGTCTATGGAGGCGAGATATTCTCCCTTCTCCATGGACGCAATGATGGACCGAAGGGACTCCATGCGGAAGTGACGGACCCGTACATATTTGTTGAGCTGTTTTAGGTCTAGTATGGGCCGTACGCTGCCTCCTTACTTGGGAACTACGAACAGATTGGAGTAGAACCCTCGGAAGCGGTCGGTCGTGGGGACCGGTACTATGACTCCTGCTAGAAAAAGCGAGGAGACCGCTTGGTGGTAGGCACGAGCCTTGGCTGGCGGTTTTGGGGGGACAGAGAGGAAGAATCGGTCCGGTGGGTTGGAGGTGAAGTCTATTTTGTATCCGGAAGACACTAGTTCCCTGACCCACCTGTCTTCTGTAATAGGAAGCCAGACTTGATGAACGAGCAAAAAAGTCGGCCGCCTACTGGTGTGGTGTCTTCCGGAGTCCGTGAGTCATGATGAAGAAGAAGTCTGAGATTTTCCTCCTCTGGGCTTAGGCTGGCATGCTTTTGACTGCCAGGTCTTGTCCGACCTTTGCGTCGATCGTGAGCTGTCCCTGCGTGGGGAACGGTTACGATTTTGTGCTGGAGGCGAGACGGACCAGCCCGAGGAATTCCGAAAGGATCGGAATCGAGTTTGGTTACGCTTCTTGTAAGTGCGTTTAGGTCTGAGTTGGGGAAGAGAAGTACTCTTACCCCCGGTAGCGTTGGATATCATTGTGTCCAACTGTTCACCAAAAAGATGCCCACTGAGGTAGGGGAGGTGCGTGAGGGACTTCTTTGAGGCTGCGTCCGCTTTCCATTCCCGCAGCCAGAGGATACGCCGAATTGTGATGGCGTTTGATGCTATCCCCGCTACTCCCCTTGCTGAATCCAGAGCTGCTTGAAGCATGTAGTCTGCTACAACTGCTATTTGAACCGCTTGGTCCGACAGCTCAGGAGCAGATGCTTGGAGAGCTTGTAAATTTTTTTTTTCTTTTGCCCAGGCCAGAATGGCCTTGGCAGCCCAAACTGAGGCGAACGCAGGAGCCAGGGATGCCCCTGCTGCCTCGAAAATTGAACGAGCCATGCGTTCTACCTGCCGGTCTGCTGCGTCCCTGAGGATTGAGCTATCTGGCAGTGAAAGGAGGATCTGTGCTGCTAGCCTAGAGACTGGGGGGTCCACTTCAGGTGGATCTGTCCATTCCTTGGTGTCCTTCTGTGGGAAGGGGTACCTCGCCTCCAGATATTTGCGATTAGCGAATTTTTTCTCAGGCTGTGAAAGCTGCTTTTCAAGGATCGCCTTAAACTCTGGGTGGTTAGAGAAAACCTTAGGCGGCTTCAGAGGTCCTTCAAAGGAAATCTTATGTTCTGGGGCCTCTGGTGGCGGATCAGAAATGTCCAGCACCCGATGGATGGAAGAGATTATGTCCTCAACTAGCGCTGTATTGCTAGGAGGGATTGGGATCAGGTCCCCTCCGTTTCCCTGCCTGAGTCAGAGTCGCAGATGCCTTCTGAATCCTGTGTATCACTGAGGCGTCCCCTGCTGAGTGAGCTGGGGAGGAGGCCTAATCTGGTCGGGGATTGCGGAGATCTGCATTGTCGGTCCCTGGAATGGGACGGTCTAGATGACCTGGAGCTACGGTGACTCTCCCTAGAGGGGGATGACCGACTGCTATGGGATGACGTAGATGGACTGTGGGTCCGCTTGCGTCCTGACCTAGACGTGGATGTGCCAGGGTTATCTTGTTCCTGAGTCAAGCTCTCCCTTTGCTGGGTAACGGTCATAGCCGAGGCATGACCCTGCAGAGCCTGAAGCAATGTGGAGGTTAGGTTATTTATAGACTGCGTCATAGATTGCGACCTCTGAGTGACCCCTTCCGGCGTGGCATTAGACACAGGCATTGGCAGGGGCTTCTTGGGGCTCTGACATTAGTTTGTATACAGTTCTGGCAATGCGGGTACGTGCTGCCACTGGGGAGAGCGGTCCCGCAGGCTGTGCAGAATGCTTAATAGCAGTTCTGCATGATTCTCTTGGACCTTGAGCCCAGCATAGTGCACAGAGTGCAGAAGGGCTGCCAGCAGAGGACCTTACAGGGGTAGAGAAACCTATAGGGGAGCCTTATAGGTAATATGGATTCACAGCTAAGTAAAAAACCCAGCTGTGATCTTACCCCACCAGTGTGCCCCTAGGTCCAGCGCCGAAGATCCACAGTCCTGTGCCCCCCCCCCCCCCCGGAGACTGGCTGCCTGGTCCTGGTCCTGCAGACCGGGAGATGCAGGGTTAATCTGCAGCAGAAAATGGCTGCTGAGAAGGAGAGGAAGGGGGAGAAGGGGGCGGAGAGCTGGAAAAAGGCAACAAGGGTGTGTAAAAACGCGCCCTGTCTCGATCCACCCCCTTTATGACACTATAGAGTGTCATATTTGTCATCCGGGGGCGGACAGGAGGCGGCGGCTTCAGCTAGGCTGAAGCCGGGGCCTAAATTAGATGCCTGAGTCCCAGAAGGGCTCCAGGCCGTCGCGAAAGTCCGGGAGGGGGTCGGATCTGAACCGGACCCCCTCGGATTTAAAGGCAGGATGGCGGTGGGGCTATGAGTGGAAGGGGGAGCCCGGTTGGGGTCTCCCTGAGGCAGTATAGAGCTGGTGCTGCCGCAGAGACAGGGTGCAGGGAGCCCTGTGTCTGTCTGTGCCATGCCTGCCTACACTCCCTCTGGCCCCAACAGGAGCCCACAGCTGGGCTGGGGTCCCTGGATGCAGGCGCAGTGTGCTGGCTGATTGATGGGAGCTGTAGAATGCTGCCTGTCCAGGCCCTACCTGAGGTGTCTCAACCTAATACCCCCAGAGGGGGATTAGGGAGGGTGCTGTTGTCACACCTTCAGGGGCCTTTATCCTCGCCTCGACCTCAACCCAGAAACCAAAAGGAATTGGGGGAGGAGGAGGGGGGTCTCGACTTCGAACCAGCACCCGAGGGACTGGGGAAGGAGCAACATGGGGAATAGCCATCTCTACTTCAACTGGGCACCCCATAATAGGGGGCCGAGGAAGGAGCCATGCCGGGAGTCTCACAGGAGACCCTCTTTTCTTCATCTGTAATCCCGTCGGAAAAAACGGAGTAAAAATCTTTTAGGTGTGCCTCCTATGCGACACTAAGCAAAAACTGGAGAAGGCTGACGCCGTCCAGGGGTGTATACTGCAGAGGAGGAGCCAGAGTTAATCTTTTTCAGATTATGCATAGTGTCGCCTCCTAGTGGACAGCAGCATAACACCCATGGTCCTGTGTCCCCCAATGAGGCGACAGAGTAAATTATCTGATTTAAAAAAAACATATCTGAAGTGAGCTCATTGTAGCTTTTAAAAAAAAAAAAAATGCCTATACGTGAAATTTGCTGCAGTATGTACATGTAGTCGTAATCTTCCATCGGAGGTATACATCAGGTCCTGATGATCAGGAAATCCTAACTTTCCATGAAAAAATAATAAATGAAGGCACAAAGCCTTAAAATCAAAGCAGAAAGACAAATGTTAACAGGTGCAAGCAAAGAGAGCCACACTATATGTAACTAGCAAATTAAAGCTGCACTCAAACGCTATAGTATGTAAACATTGAATATATGAAATTGGAAGTGAATTACTGCTGTAGAAAATAAGTACAAAAATGAAGGTACCTAGCGCATAAATTGGTCAATTTATGTGAGCCCATCAGCCATCGACAAGGTGTACCTTCTCTGTTGTGACCATGACTAACATCACAAGCTTGATCCTTCCTGCCAGGATAAGGGGTCCCTGCACGTGGTCCACCAGTACTGAACTAGTGGTAATGAATATCTTCGTCTGAATTGTCTGTGTGTCTTGTTGGGAGACTGCCCTGCACTATTGAAGCATTTATACATGCACTGTTTGCACTTTTAAAATGTTTTTCTTATGCACTTTTGATATATTACTTTGCCATTAAGAATTGACTAGTGCCTGGCAGCTTTTTGCAACACACAGAGGGAATTTCTTTAGAGGTCCAGGTGGGAGTTGTTTAGACATAGGTGGCTATGGGATACCATTTCATCGTTTATTGCTAAATAATGGTTTAATAAATATATAACATAACTAATTGTAGTTCTTAGTGTAATTTGTTCACCTATATGAATTGAAAAGAAATATACTAACCTTTCTTTCTCTATTGGACATTTCCCTCTGTTCTGCATAAGCAGATTTATAAATGCATTCCCCTCTCACAGTGTAATTCTTCTATAAAAACATTTTTTTGATGGGAATACCCTCTGAAGTTTTTATATATGCGACATGGCGACATAGTATTATTTATATATTAAAGACTGTACTGTTTAATGAATTGAAACTGCCTCATTACCAGAGTGTACGTGTTATCTCATCATGTGCTACCTTGTAACCCCTGTAATTTTTTAAATTATTGTACTAATAAAGAATCATGTATTATGTTAAATAGAGTTCTCCAGTTTTTTGTGATAGGATTAGTGATGAACGAGTATACTCGTTGCTCGGGTGACCTCAGAGTATTTGTTATTGCTCAGAGATATAGTTTTTATCGCCTCAGTTGCATGATTTACGGCTTCCAGATAAGCTGAATACATGTGAGAATTCCCTAACAAACAGGCATTCCTCAAATGTATTCAGCGTATCTGGAAGCCGTAAATCATACAACTGAGGCGATGAAAACTATATCTCCGAGCAATAACAAATACGCGGAGGTCACCCGAGCAACGAGTACACTCGCTCATCACTAGATAGGATGAGATTATATAATATTATATAATTGTAGGCTTTTAGCCCGGGAGAGGGTCCCAACAGAGGGGGTACGCCTTGTCGATGGCTGATTGGCCAAATCACCCGAGCCCATTCATGCGTGAAGTACCTTGTTTTTTGTTAGGTTATTTTCCAAGGCAGTAATGCAATCAATTTTGTCTCTTCAATGTTTAAATACTAGTACAGCTTTAATTTACTAGCTGCAAAGCCTTAAAATCATAATTTACAGTTTTTGTCCTCTCACCTCATGAACCCGATTCCAGCAGTCTGTCTCTGGGCGGTTCTGGTTCAGTTTGATCTGATTCAGGCTGGGTTTCTGATGTAAGCTGCCTACGTTCTCCTTTGCCCAGTCATCCACCAGTTTATGCAGATCATCAGTGAACAGGCTCTTCTTCTCAGAGACCGAATGCTGGCAGGCGTCCGAGTTACTCTCGCTGCATTGCTGATCTGAATAAAAAAAAATAAAAAAAAAAATGCAAAAATACACTAGGTGAGAAGACTGCTCATGAACTGTGTCCCATTACCCAGCTATACTGAGATCAAATGCCTAAAGGTGCGTGTCTACTGTTCGGATTCACGGCGCTTTGGACGGAGCGGAAAACACGCTCCGCCCAAAGCGCCGCCCCCTTCTGTACGCGTGGCGATTCCGGATGTGTTCATTGCACACATCAGGAATCGCCGCACCCCATACATAGGACCCTGTGGCGCCGGAGTGTTGCCGCAAGGTAAACAGACATGCTGCGTTCTAAAAAGACGCGTCGCATGTCCGGAAACGCAGGGCCGCCGGATGCGTGTTCACACGCATAGTGGAGACGGTATTTCATAAAATCCCCTCCACTATGCTGTAACATCTGGACGCTGCGGGTTGAAAATAGAATTAGTCTTACCGGTAATTCGGTTTCTAGGAACCTTCCACGACAGCAGTATCTGAGGATGTCTCCCCGCACTAATAGACAAAGAAAACCTTGCACTCAACTTAATGCTCTGTGTGAATGTGTCCCTAATAGGGGACAGGAAATAAAGAGGTTAAATACCCCTCCCCTTCCTGCAACCACCAGTGTTTTTTCTGGACACAGTAGCATGTATAGTTACCACTTAAGTGCAGGAATCATCCAATAGGAATATCAGATAGGGAGGGAAATTAGTGCTGTCGTGGAAGGTTCCTAGAAACCGAATTACCGGTAAGACTAATTCTATTTTCTCCAGTCACCTTCCACGACAGCAGTATCGGAGTAATGCCAACAGCTAATTTCTTAGGGAGGGACAACTGCCTGCAGAACGCGACTGCCAAACGATAGGTCCCTATTGAAATTTAGTCTGTAGTGCCTGGTGAATGTATGGACTGACGACCAGGGGGCGGCTCTGAATATCTGCTCAGATGATGCGTTCCCTCTCTCTGCCCAGGAATTTGAAACTGAACGGGAGGAGTGGGCTTTCAGCGATGCCGGGAGTGCAAGCTTCTGGGATGAATATGCTAGACAAATGGCTTGTTTGATCCAGTTAACGATCGTACTTTTAGCTGCTTTTTTGTCTTTATTCCGTCCTGTCAACTGGACGAATAGGTTTTGGTCTATCCCTCCAACTTTACATCTGTTGGAGGTAGAAAATGACCACCCTGCGGACATCCAGGGTGTGAAAGGCTTCTTCCTTCGGATTAGAGGGATTTGGACAGAATGAGGGTAAAACGATATCCTGACTTCTGTGGAAATCCGAGGCCACCTTAGGCATAAAGGAAGGGTCTACCTTAAGGATTATCCATGGTGATGGTTAAGTATGGCTCCTGTACTGACCAGGCCTGCAGCTCTCCTATACACCTAGCGGTAGTGATTGCTACTAGGAAGACTGTCTTAAGGGTCCGGATTTTTAAGCTGATGGTTGATAAGGGTTCAAAGGAGTCCCCCGGTCAGACTATTCAGGACAAGGTTCAAATCCCAAGGAGGGATCTGGACATGGAGCCTAGGGTGAATCCTAGTGTGAAGGAAGAAATTAAGAAAGAATCTCCATTTTGTGCTTTTCGACTCCATTTTGTTGTTGTTATGAGATTTTGATGAGACCTTGATTGTTGCAACCTCGGTAGAACATGAGACTGAGGGTGTATTGTTCTACAAAACTTTGACGCACAGATTGTTCCTGCATTCTTATAGGCTAAGAACCGTGAGCGTGTTCTTATGCTGATTGGTTGAAGTGTAATTTCTATGACTATGATAAAGTCATACAGAATAAACGGGGGCCAGAGATCTGCTCGATCCCCCATACAGAGACACACGTCTCCGTCTGGTCATTTTCAGTTGCCGGCAACACCTTATATATTAATTTGGAAATCACTGGGTTAACCGTGAAGGATCACTTTAAATCCTCCCTCAACACTAGTTGCAGATGTCATGAAACATCTAACCCAATGGTGGCTTGCTAAATCCTGATCAAAGAAGGAACTAAGTGCCGACACGTGAACCTTTAGGGTACTAGGTGAGAGTCCTAGAACCAGTCCCTTCTGAAGAAATTCTAAGATCTGTGCCATATTGGGATGGAACGGATCGGGTTTGTTTGGGATACACCAGGATGAATTTTTTTTCCAAACCTTGCCATAGATGGCGTTGGTTATTGGTTTCCTACTTTTTTGTAGGGTCTGAATTACATCATCAGAGACCTCTGGCTCTCAGAATCTCGGCCTCAGTAACCAGGCCGCCAGTTTCAACATGTGTAAGTCTGGTTGTAGCAGGGGTCCCTGCTGAAGAAGGTCAACTATCTGGGGCAGAAGTATCGGGCCCTCTAGAGACAGGTCTGTCAATGCGCCGTACCAGCTTCATCCTGGCCACATCCGTGCCACCAGAATTGTTGTGACTCGATATGCCTGGATTTTTTATAGTGTTCTGGGTAACATAGGAATTGGCGGGAAGGCGTATGCCAGAGCAAACTTCCAAGGATGGGAGAAGGCATCCAGTCCTTGCGCTTCGCTTGACGGGTTGAGGGAGAAGAAAGTGCTCGACTTCGTGTTCTGACTGTTTGCAAACAGATCCACGTTGGGGCTTTCACACCTTTGGACCAGGAATAGGAATACCTCTTGGTTTAGAGACCACTTCCCAGGATGGAAATCTCTCCTGCTGAGGAAGTCCACTTGGGCATTGTCTGATCCCTTTATTTGCACTGCTGTGATGGATAGGAGGTGTTTTTCTGCCCAGGAAAAAATCCTTGCAGCGGTTAATTTCAGGCTGGTGTATTTCGTGCCTCCCTGGTGTCGGAGGTAGGCCACTGTAGTCGTGTTGTTGGACATTACACGTACATGGTGACCTTGGATGAGGATAGAAGCGGCTTTTAGCGCCTCCTCCACCGCTTTTAGTTCCCTCAGATTTGAGGAGCTGGAACTGATGTTTGGCGGCCACAACCCCTGAAAGTGGGAACCTGTTACTGCGGCGTGCCCCAGCCTCTCTGGCTTGCATCCGTTGTGAGCAACTTCAGAGGAAGTCGATCCCAGCTGACTCCCTGTTGAAGGTTTTGGGAATTCAGCCACCATGTAAGGGAGGATTTTACGTGACTAAGGAGAGCAATCCTCCTGGTTAATGCATTCTGGCGTCCTTTCGAATGCATCAGGATGTGGGACTGAAGGACTCTTGTGTGGGCCTGGGCCCAGGAGACTGCTTGGATGTATGACATTAACAAGCCCAGCATTGACAGAGTCTCTTAAGGTCGGGTCCTCTGATTCCTGAATCTGGAAATCCTCTGGACGAGGTCGAGATGACGGTTCCTGGGTAAGGCTACGTTCACATTTGCGGCCAGCGCCGCAGCGTCGGGCGCCGCAGCGGCGCCGCATGCGTCATGCGCCCCTATATTTAACATGGGGGCGCATGGACATGCGGCGCACTTGCGTTTTGCGCCGCATGCGTCGCTGCGGCGCCCGCGTCGGGGCGCAGAGGACGCAGCAAGTTGCATTTTTGCTGCGTCCAAATTCAATGAAAAAAACGACGCATGCGGCGCAAAACGCAGCGTTGTGCATGCGTTTTGCTGCGTTTTTGTTTGCGTTGTGCGCTGCGGCGCCGACGCTGCGGCGCACAACGCAAATGTGAACGTAGCCTTAGAAGGACAGAAGAACTCCTAAGAATTTTTTTCTCGAAGATGGATAGAGATCCGACTTCCCCAAGTTCGGAATCCACCCCAGGGATCTCAGGATATCCACGACCTTCGTCAAATCCAGATTCAGACGAGGAATGGATGGAACGACAATAAGAAAATCGTCCAGATACGGGATGATACAGATCCCCTGTTGTCGGATGAAGATCACTGCTTCTGATATGATCTTGGGAAAAACCTGTGGAGCTGACGAGACTCCGAAAGGTAGGACATTGAATTGATAATGGCTGACTCTATGGTCTTGGGCCACTGCAAATCTGAAAAGTTCCTGTTGTCGGGATGTATCGACACATGATAATATGCGTCCTTCAGATCTACCGTAGCCATTACCCAGTCTTGACCAATAGGCGGGATTGCTTATCTGGTATATATATAAAAATAATCCGCGCTGGGTTCTCCAGTTTTGTGACCACTAAATACCTCCAAAAACAATAAATATTTGCACCTTTTATATGACTTTAAAAAACTATTAAAAAATAAGTTTGTGCTATGTTTTAAAATAGCTCCACCGTTGAGCACGACATTACCATAAGGAAATTCTGAGCGAGATAATAAAGTGATTTTTTATCTGGTGCGGTATAGTCGACAATGTCCACAGTTCCCTTTAGTCGGTCTTTGTAAAAGTCCAAATGTGGAAAAATGCGGCTTCAGTGGAGTTTTTTTTCCTCTTTTGCTTTCACGTGAGCGGGCTCCAGGGCTCAGGAATGATGAAGGAATACGTCCTATTCCGAAACTAGTAGGAAATTGGTCCATCGTGCTATCTGTAGCAAGTCATGTGAGCAATCACATGACCGTGACGTCACGCAAGGTCCTGCAGAGGCAGAGAACCGAGAGCTGCACAACAGCGCATAGTCGCTACTAGCAGTGAGCGAGCATAGGGCTGTTTGCCGCCGGCCGGGGCACTGCCTGGAGCCCGCTCACGTGAAAGCAAAAGAGGAAAAAAAACTCCACTGAAGCCGCATTTTTCCACATTTGGACTTTTACAAAGACCGACTAAAGGGAACTGTGGACATTATCGACTATACCGCACCAGGTAAAAAATCACTTTATTATCTCGCTCAGAATTTCCTTATGGTAATGTCGTGCTCCACGGTGGAGCTATTTTAAAACATAGCACAAACTTATTTTTTAATAGTTTTTTAAAGTCATATAAAAGGTGCAAATATTTATTGTTTTTGGAGGTATTTAGTGGTCACAAAACTGGAGAACCCAGCGCGGATTATTTTTATATATATACCTGTTTATAGCTACTAATACAGAAGGGTGACACTGTATTTGTATCCGCTGCAGGATTCACAGTTTCTGAAGCGCTACTGGTGTGCTTAATTTTATCCCCTTTTTTGGGATTGCTTATCTGATTGATTCCATTTTGAATCTTCGATATTTGATCACCTGATTTAGGCGTTTCAGGTTTATGATGATCCGGTGTCTCCCAGAGGGCTTTTTTTTTTTTTTTACCAAAAATAGGTGACCCTCTCCCATTTCCTGATATGGTACCTGGGAAATTACTCCTACCTGGAGCAGACCGTGAAGATCTGAAATCGGGGATTCTCGAAGGTGTGGAGACTATAGGGCGGTAATTGTCAAACGGTGAGGAGGAGGACTCTCAAATTCAAACCTCAGGCCTTCCTGTATGGTACGCAGGACCCACTGATTTGTGGTGATGGCCTGGCAATGGGAGAGAAAGCCCGAGAGTCGGCCCCCGACCGGAGAGCAGTAATTGCTTCTCAGGGGTCTGCTGGTGTTGGAAGACAAGGATGTTCCTGGTTTTACTCCCTTTGGGGTAGCTCCACCGACCTGATTTACCTTTACCCCTGGGGAGCCTGCTCTGGGGAGCCTGCTCACGGGAGGGAGGAAAACAGCGTTTCCTAGAGCTTCTCTGCTCCGGAAGAGCTTAGTTTTTATCTGTAGCCTTGTCTAAGATTTCATCAAGGGCTGGTCCAAACATATAAAGTCCCTGAAAAGGAATACCACACAGTTTGGACTTGGAGCCATAGAGCTCTCCTAGCTGAATTGGAGAGAACTGCAGACCTAGCGGCTACCCGTACAGACTCAGCAGAAGCATCCGCAAGGAACCCCGTTGCCTTCTGAAGAAGTGGTAGAGAGTTTAGTATCTCTTCCCTTGATGGCCCCTGAGAAAAGTGATTCTCTAAAGTACGTAGCCAGAGAAATAGAGATCTGGCAACACATGTTGAGGCCACATTTGTTTTTAGTAGATTAGTGGATGTGTACCAGGATTTCCTTAAGTACTCAATTTTCTGATCCATAGGATCTTTGAGCTGAGAGGAATCTTCAAAGGGAAGAGCCGTCTTTTTGGTTACGCTGGACACCTGTACATCTACGTTAGATATTTCCCATAAAGAACAGTCCCCATCAAGAGGGAAACGATTCTTCACTTCTCACGGGACACTCAAACCTTTCTCAGGTAGGCCCCATTCATGAAGGACAAGATTTTCAATGTTTTCATGTATAGGGAACCCCTTCGGGGCCCTGGGTTTTAACCACCCCAAACATATCATCCTGAACGGAGTGGCTTGTTACCTCCTCCTCCACCCCCATGGTCCCCGTCACCATGGAAATTAGTTCTTCCATATCGTCAAAAGAAAAAAGGAGATTTTTGTGTACTCACCGTAAAATCTCTTTCTCTTAGCCTCTAATTGGGGGACACAGGACCATGGGTGTTATGCTGCTGTCCACTAGGAGGCGACACTATACATAATCTGAAAAAGGTTAACTGTGGCTCCTCCTCTGCAGTATACACCCCTGGACGGCATCAGCCTTCTCCAGTTTTCTGCAAAAGCAGTAGGAGGAACATAACATGAATAACATAATTATGCCTGTAAGAAGGCAACTATGTAACATGAATAACATAATTATGCCTGTAAGAAGGCAACTATGTAACATGAATAACAATTATGCCTGTAAGAAGGCAACTATGTACGAGCTCAAGAAAACAATATGAGAACTCAGTTACAACGGCCCGGAAAGGGCAACAGGGTGGGAGCTGTGTCCCCCAATTAGAGGCTAAGAGAAAGAGATTTTACGGTGAGTACACAAAAATCTCCTTTACTCTGTCGCCTCATTGGGGGACACAGGACCATGGGACGTCCTAAAGCAGTCCCTGGGTGGGAAGCAATGGACGAATATTGTGCAGACAGGCCCCTATACTTAGGGCACCGCCGCCTGCAGTACACATCTACCCAGGCTAGCGTCCGCTGAGGACTGGGTATGAACCCTGTAGTGTTTAGTAAACGTGCGTAGGCTAGTCCAAGTGGCTGCCTTACACACTTGTTGTGCCGAAGCCTGGTGCCGAATGGCCCAGGAGGCCCCTACCGCCCGTGTAGAGTGTGCCGTGATACCGGCTGGAAGAGGAGAATTCTTAAGGCGGTAGGCCTCTTGTATGGTGGATTTGATCCACCTGGCAAGGGTAGCTTTGGGAGCTGGCAGACCCTTGTGGCCGCCTTCCGGAAGGAGGAAAAGAGAATCAGACGTCCGGAAGGACGCAGTCCTAGACACGTATATACGCAATACCCTGACGAGGTCAAGCGTATGCAGAGCCTTCTCCACTCTATGAACCGGGACCGGACAAATTTGATGGTAGTGAAATTTCCTCATTGGGGTGGAAGTCGGACACAACCTTCGGAAGGAAGGATGGGACCGTACGAAGAACTACCTTGTCCTGGTGAAAGGCCACGAAGGGCCATCTGCAGGAGAGTGCTGTCAGTTCAGACACCCTGCGTAGCGAGGTGATTGCCACCAGGAAAACCACCTTCTGGGGGAGAAGGTGGAGCGGGACCTCCTTAAGGGGTTCGAAGGGTGGTTCCTGCAATGCTGTCAGGACCAGGTTAAGGTCCCACGTTTCTAGTGGTCGTCTGTAGGGGGGAAACCAATCGGGAACCCCCTGAAGCAATGTCCTTACTTGCGGCTTGGTAGCAATGCGCCTTTGAAAAAGCACTGAGAGGGCTGACACCTGGCTCTTAAGCGAGCCCAGGGACAGCCTGGCCTCCAGACCGGATTGGAGAAAACCAAGTACTTTGGGTAGGGAATAAGGGAGTGGGATCTGGCCACGAGATTCGCACCAGGTAAAGAAAGCTTTCCAGGTACGGTAATACATCTTGTCAGAGGCTGGCTTCCGTGCCCTGATCATGGTCCTAATAATGTCCAGCGAGAACCCTGCCTGGGTTAGAACCCAGGTTTCAAGGGCCACGCCGTCAAATTGAGGGCCCCTGAGTTCTGGTGGTAGAACGGGCCTTTTGATAGAAGATCCAAGCGGTCGGGGAGGCGCCAGGGGGCGTCTGCTGTAAGTTGTACGATGTCGGCGTACCATGTACGTCTGGGCCAGACCGGTGCGATTAGGATGGTTGGAACTCCCTCTTGCTTGATCTTCCTCATCACTCTGGATATCAGGGGGAGAGGTGGAAAAATGTACAGAAGCTGGAACTGGGTCCAGTCCTGAACCAGAGCGTCTGCTCTGAGCGACCGCGGATCGTGTGTTCTGGCCATGAAGTTGGATACCTTGGCATTGAAGTAGGATGCCATTAGGTCCATGGCAGATCTGGTAAAAAATTTCAGGATGGAGAGACTACTCTCCCGAGTCTATTCCTTGTTGGCTGAGGAAGTCTGCTTCCCAGTTGTCCACACCTGGAATGTGGACCGCCCAGTGGAGGATGTGTGACACTTCTCGCATCGCCTGGGTGCTGCGGGTCCCCCCTTAGTGGTTCACATATGCCATGGCATTGTCCGACTGTATTCTGATGTGAGAGGCTGCCAGTAAGTGATGGAAGGCCCTCAATGCAAGGAGGATGGCACGAATTTCCAGGATGTTGATGGGCATGGTCGCTTCCACTGGGGACCACTTGCCCTGTGCCCTGTGGTGTAGGTGCACCGCACCCCAACCCGTCAGGCTCGCATCGGTGGTCAGAACCTTCCATTGACCTGTGAGAAAGGATTTCCCCTTTGCTAGCGAGGTTGGCTTGAGCCACCAGTGCAGGGACCTCCTGGTTGACTACGTTAGCTGGAACTCCCTGTCGAGAGAAAAGGGATTCCTGTCCCAGGACTTGGAAATGGCTAGTTGGAGAGTCCTGAGGTGAAACTGGGCAATTGGGACCGCTTCTATTGCTGCCCCCATCCTGCCGAGGACTCTCATGGCAAACCGGAGAGATCAAGGGGGTTTGCGGAGGAGGGTGCGAACTCCTAGGCAGAGAGGCAGTGTCTTATCCTTGGGAAGGAGCACTAGACCCCTGGAGGTATTGAATAGCATTCCCAGGAATGTCAGAGACTGACTCGGGGTTGGTGATGACTTTTGTAGGTTGACTGACCAGCCCATGCGACTCAAGAGTGTCGATTGCGATTGAGACGCTGAGCTCGCAGTCCTTGAAGGTCCAAGTATGGAACAACTACTATGCCTCTGGAGTGCAGGATGTCCATGGTGGCTGCCATGACTTTGGTAAACACTCTGGGAGCCGTGGCAAGTCCGAAAGGGAGAGCCACGAACTGGTAGTGGTCCTGGTCGATTGCGAACCTGAGAAATCTCTGATGGGCAGGTGCAATCGGTATATGCAGGTATGCGTCTTGTATATCTATGAAGGCGAGATATTCTCCCTTCTCCATGGATGCAAAGATGGACCGAAGGGACTCCAGCGGAAGTGACAAACCCGTACAATTTGTTGAGTTGAGTTCAGGTCCAGTATGGGCCTTACGCTGCGTCCTTTCTTGGGAACTACGAATAGATTGAAGTAGAACCCTCGGAAGCGCCCGGCCGTGGGAACTGGTACTATGACTCCTGCTTGAAGAAGCGAGGAAACCGCTTGGTGAAAGGCACAGGAATTGGCTGGCGGTTTTGGGGGAACAGAGGAAGAATCGGTTCGGTGGGTTGGAAGTTGAACTCTTATCTTGTATCCAGAAGACACTAGTTCCCTGGCCCACCTGTCTTCTGTAGTAGGCATTCAGACTTGCTGAAAGAGCAAAGTCAGCCAACTACAGGTGGGATGTCTTCCGGGGTCCGTGAGTCATGAGGAGGAAAAGGTCTGAGGTTTTCCTCCTTTGGGCTTTGACTGGCCAGCTTTTAACTGCCAGGTCTTGTCCGACCTTTGCATCGACCGTGAGTTGTCCCAGCGTGGGGAACTGTTACGATTTTGTGCTGGACACGAGACGGACCAGCCCGAGGAATTCCGAAAGGATCGGAATCGGGTTTGTTACACTTCTTGTAAGTGCGTGTAAGTTTCAGTTGAGGGATTGGATATCATTGTGTCCAACTTTTCACCGAAAAGTCACCCAGTGAGATACAGGAGGTGCGTGAGGGACTTCTTTGAGGCCGCGTCCGCTTTCCATTCCGTAGCCAGAGGATACGCCGAATCGTGATGGCGTTTGATGCTATCCCTGCTACGCCCCTTGCTGAATCCAGAGCTGCATGAAGCATGTAATCTGCTACAACTGCTATTTGAACCGCTTGGTCCGACAGCTCAGGAGCAGATGCTTGGAGGCCAGCTTGTAAATTTTTAGCCCAAGCCAGGATGGCCTTGGCAGCCCAAACTGAAGTGAACGTGAGAGCCAGGGAGGCCCCTGCCGCCTTGAAAATTGAACGAGCCATATGTTCTGCCTGCCGGTCTGCTGCGTTCCTGTGGGTTGAGCTATCTGCAATGAAAAGAGGGTCTGTGCTACTAGTTTAGAGACTGGGGGGTCCACTTCGGGTGGATCTGTCCATTCCTTGGTATCCTTCTGTGGGAAAACGTACCTTGCCTCCAGATATTTGCGATTAGCAAATTTTTTCTCATGAGAGCTGCTTTTTAAGGATCGCTTTAAACTCTGGTGGTTAGAGAAAACCTTAGGCGGCTTCAGAGGTCCTTCAAGGGAAATCTTGTGTTCTGGGGCCTCTGGTGGCAGATTAGAAATGTCCAGCACCCGATGGATGGAAGAGATTATGTTCTCAACTAGCGCTGTATTGCTAGGGGGGATTCGGATCAGGGACCCCTCCGTTTCCTTGTCTGAGTCGGAGTCACCGATGCCTTCTAAATCCTGTGTATCACTGAGGCGTCCCCTGCTGGGTGAGCTGGGGAGGAGGCCTCCTCTGGTCGGGGATTGCGGAGATCTGCATTGTCTGCCCCTGAAAGAGGACGGTCTAGATGACCTGGGACTACGGTGTCTCTCCCTAGAGGGGATGACCGTGTGCTATGGGATGACGCAGATGGACTTGACCTATGGGTCCGCTTGAGTCCTGACCTAGACGTGGATGTGCCAGGGTCGTTCTGTTCCTGAGTCAAGCTCTCCCTTTGCTGGGTAACGGTCATAGCCGAGGCATGACTCTGCAGAGCCTGAAGCAATGTAGAGGTTTGGTTATCTATAGACTGTGTCATAGATAGCGAACTCTGAGAAACCCATTCCGGCGTGGCATTAGACACCGAAGCATTGGCAGGGGCTTCTTGGGGCTTTGATGCAGTAGTCTGGATGCAGTCCTGGCAGTGCTGCCACTGGGAGAGCGGTCCTGCAGGCTGTGCAGGATGCATAATAGCAGTCCTACCCGGTTCTCTTGGACTCGGAGCCCGGTATAGTGCACATAGTGCAAAAGGGCTGGCTATGCTGCAGAGGAACCTATAGGGGCGCCTTATAGGGAATATGGATTCACAACCGAGTAAAAAACCCAGCTGTGATCTTACCCCACCAGTTTGCTCCTAGGTCCAGCGCAAAGAGCCACAGTCCTGTGCCCCCCGGAGATTGGCTGGCCTGGTCCTGGTCCTGCTGACCGGGAGATGCAGGGTTAATCCTTGCTGCAGTAGAAATGGCCGCTGAGGAGAAGAGGCAGGGGGAGAAGGGGGCGGAGAGCTGAGAAAAAGGCAGCTAAGCTGTGTAAAAACGCGCCCTGTCTCGATCCGCCCCCTCTATGACACTGTAGAGTGTCATATTTGTCATCCGGGAGGCGGAGAGGAGGCGGCAGCTTCAGCTAGGCCGAAGCCAGGGCCTAAATTAGATGCCTGATGCCCAGAAGGGCTCCAGGCCGGCGCATAAGTCCGGGAGGGGGTCGGATCTGAACCGGACCCCCCAGGATTTAAAGGAAGGATAGCGGTGGGGCTATATGCGGAAGGGGGGGCCCGGTGTGGGGTCCCCCTGAGGCAGTATAGAGCTGGTGCTGCCGCAGAGACAGGGGCGCATGGGAGCCCTGTGTCTGTATTGTGCCATGCCTGACTGCACTCCCCCCGGCCCCGACAGGAGCCCGCAGCTGGGCTGGGGTCCCTGGATGCAGGCTCAGTGTGCTGGCCCATTGCTGGGAGCTGCAAGAGTGCTGCATGTACAGGCCCTACCTGAGGCGTCTCAACCTAATGCCCGCAGAGGGGGATAAGGGAGGGTGCTGTGTGACCATCAGGGGGCTTTATCCTCGCCTCGACCTCAACCCAGAAACCAAAAGGAATTGGGGAAGGAGGGGGGGTCTCGACTTCGTACCAGCACCCGAGGGACTGGGGAAGCAGCGACATGGGGAAAAAGCCATCTTGACTTCAACCGGGCACCCCATAATAGGGGGCCGAGGAAGGAGCCATGCCGGGAGTCTCGCAGGAGACCCACTTTTCTTCATCTGTAATCCAGTCGGAAAAACGGAGTAAAGAAAAAAAATTTAGGTGTGCCTCCTATGCGACACTACGCAAAAACTGGAGAAGGCTGACGCTGTCCAGGGGTGTATACTGCAGAGGAGGAGCCACGGTTAATCTTTTTCAGATTATGCATAGTGTCCCTAGTCCATGCCCTCATCATCTCTCGCCTTGACTACTGTAACCTCTTGTTCTGTGGCCTCCCCTCTAACACTCTCGCACCCCTCCAATCTATTCTAAACTCTGCTGCCCGACTAATCCACCTGTCCCCCCGCTATTCCCCGACCTCTCCCCTCTGTCAATCCCTTCACTGGCTCCCCATTGCCCAGAGACTCCACTACAAAACCCTAACCATGACATACAAAGCCATCCACAACCTGTCTCCTCCATACATCTGTGACCTCGTCTCCCGGTACTTACCTACACGCAGCCTCCGATCCTCACAAGATCTCCTTCTCTACTCCCCTCTTATCTCCTCTTCCCACAATCGTATACAAGATTTCTCTCGCGTATCACCCCTACTCTGGAACCCTCTACCACAACACATCAGACTCTCGCCTACCATCGAAACCTTCAAAAAGAGCCTGAAGACCCACCTTTTCCGACAAGCCTACAACCTGCAGTAACCACCGATCAACCAAACCGCTGCATGACCAGCTCTATCCTCACCTACTGTATTCTCACCCATCCCTTGTAGATTGTGAGCCTTCGCGGGCAGGGTCCTCTCTCCTCCTGTACCAGTTATGACTTGTATTGTTTAAGATTATTGTACTTGTTTTTATTATGTATACCCCTCCTCCCATGTAAAGCGCCATTGAATAAATGGCGCTATAACAATAAATAATAATAATAATAATAATAGTGTCGCCTCCTAGTGGACAGCAGCATAACACCCATGGTCCTGTGTCCCCCAATGAGGCGACAGAGTAAAGATATTTTTTATTATCTGGTCTGGGGGTGGAAGTAGAACCCTCACTCTCCCAAATGTCCTCCGAACCCGAGGTACGGATCTCGCCCGAGTCAGAGTCAGACTCCACAAGAGCCATCTTCCTTTTCTTAGGAGGAGGCGGCTGTGGTGTCAGGGCCTAGGAAAGGGCCACCATAGAGGACTGACACTCCTGTCTGATGAGGGTTCTGATGCTGTCCAGAAGAGAGGGCTGTTCATTACGCAGCACTTCATCCGTGCATGGTTGGCAGAGCTTTTTCTTATAAGTAGAGGGAAGCTTGGACGCACATGCACCACACTTGCGGCTGGGCATCTTATCCTTTTTAGGGGCAGGGACCTTGTCTCCCTAAAACGAGAGAGAAAGGTGAACTAAGTCACTTTATAATTATCTGGACAGCAAGGGACCTCATCCACTACTTACAGTAGGAGGGTGAATGCTGGGCTCTGCAGAAGCAAAGTGCAGGGGTTTGTCGCCGTCCATAAGGTCAGTCAGTCACCAGTCACAGAGGGGACATAGACAAATGGGCCTTACCTGGAGGCTTCTCCCCCGACCAGGAATATATAATATCGACGTCGCCAGTGAGTTTAGTGCTCCTCCTCCCTAGGGTCCATAGGGGGTGATGCAAGCAACACCCGTCATGGCTGCCGCAGGATCAGGACGCCGGCTGGCGCGTGTACGCTCCAGCGCATAGGGACGAAACCGGAAGTTCGGGAATGTCACTTCCGATGCTCACGGCCTCCGGCAGCGAGGAGGAAGAAGAAAGCCGGGGAGCTACAGGAGGACCCCGGTGCACTTCACCGCCCTGCTTTACCCCACGAGGAGGCGCAGGAAGGGCGGGATAGAGGTCCCAACTAATGTGGAGGACACGGAGATGGGAGCAGTCACAGGCGGAGGAGAGCGGAGCCCCCGACCTCGACTGCCCGGCACATGCAGGTAACAGCGCTCCCGATCGCCGACCACGGCAGCACTATCAGAAACCTCTAAATGCCCCATAGGGGACAGGAAAAACACTGGTGGTTGCAGGAAGGGGAGGGGTATTTAACCTATTTCCTGTCCCCTATTAGGGTGGGGAGACATACTCCGATACTGCTGTCATGGAAGGTGACTGGAAAAAGCTGCGGTTCTACACAGCGTTCAATCCGCAGCTAATCCTGATGTAATCTGGCCCGTGGACACATACCCTAAAATATATAGATGCAGTATATGAATACAGGGCAGCCACGTTCAATAGTGTGTGCCAAGGTAAATTACAAAGCTTTAGAACTTGGTGTAGCATTCAGAGAGTCTTTCAATGAATTATATTTTACCTGAATGTCCAATCCCGTTATCCATGTGGCTCAGAGATTGTGGTCTGCTACGCTGCTTACTTTTCAGAGACCTGGGCCGACGTGGGGACATTTGTTGGGAAGAGGTGTCAGTGGACTGCATTTTGCTCTCCCTCAAAGAGCGCAAGCGGGCATATACATCTTGTAGTTCTCGGTTCTGCTGGGCCTGTAAGCTCACCACCTCCTGAATGTGCCTATGCAACAAAATTACAAAGAAATTAATATCCTGTAATAACAGGAAAAAAACATGTTCATTTATAAGTGTCTTTTCATATAAAAAACCTGTAATCTTGCACAAATGTTAAAAGCTGAATACGGAGAACATCAGCATACACTTACTTTTCCCGAAGTTTCTGCAGTTCCACCTTTAAGTCCTCATCCTCTAGTTCTGATTCATCATCGCTGCTCATGGGAGAAGACAGAGAGTAAAGAAGGGAGTTCTGCTTTTGGGTGAAGGCTTTTTCTCCTTGACAATTGTGTCCAGACTCCCCAGCTCTGAAATCTTTGTCTTTACCAGGGGCTGCAGACATTTCAGAGTCACTACTAGGTTGCTTTGTAAAGCTGCTTTGCTTTTTGACATCTTTTATCCAAGGTGCAAAACCCGAAGGGGCGCTACTGCCTGTGGCGGAGGTTTCATCCAGTTCCCGATCAGGGGTGAGAGAAGAGGCGTCTGTCTCACAAGCTGTGCTGGCAGACTGTGGAGTTTCCTCAGCTTGAGTAGCGGCAGACTCCGTATCTTTTGCGGAGATGGTTTTCTCAGACTGCAGGGAGGTGGAAGGAATACTGGGCGATTCGGCAGTGATGGATTGCTCTTGTTGTGGAACTGTGACCACCTGCAGATAAGAAAAGGATAAAGCCCAGAGGTAAAAGACCGGAAGCAGTCAAACATACACTATCGTTCAAAAGTTTAGGGTAACTTAGAAATTTCCTTATTTTTTAAAGAAAAGCACAGTTTTTTCCAATGAAGCTAACATTAAATGATTCAGAAATACACTCTTTACATTGTTAATGTGGTAAATGACTATTCTAGCTGCAAATGTCTGGTTTGTAATGCAATATCTTCATAGGTGTATAGATTTCCAACAACCATCACTCCAGTATTCTTATGGTACTTTGTGTTTGCTAAGGCCAGTCTCACACGTGTCCAGATAATTCCGGTACCGGAAAAATCGGTACCGGAGTTATCCGTGTCCGTGAGCTCACGTGGCACACGTGTGGCAGCCGTGTGCCGTCCGTGTGCCGACTGAGTACCACACGGACCGTGCAGGAGACAGCACTACACTAAGCGCTGTCCCCAGCGTGGTGCTGAAGCCGCCATTCATCCCTTCTCTCCAGCAGCGTTCGCTGGAGAGAAGGAATGAAAAAAATCAATGTTTTTTTTATTATTTTTGTCTTTAAAATCAAGTTCCTTGTCACCTGCCCCCTCCCAGCCCCTGTGCGCCCGCCCGCTGGAAATAATACTCACCCAGCTCCCGAGATGCTTCCTCTCAGCGCCGCAGCTTGTCCTGTATGAGCGGTCACGTGGTACCGCTCATTAGTGATGAATATGCGGCTCCACCCCTATGGGAGGTGGAGCCGCATATTCATCACTGTAATGAGCGGCACCACGTGACCGCTCATACAGGACTAGCTGCGGCACTGAGAGGAAGCATCGAGGGAGCTGGGTGAGTATTTTAATGCCAGCGGGCGGGCGCACAGGGGGTGGGAGGCGGCAGATGACAAGGATCTTTATTTTAAACACAAAAATAATAACAAAACATTGATTTTTCATTCCTTCTCTCCAGCGAACGCTGCTGGAGAGAAGAAATGAATGGCGGCTTCAGCACCACAAGCTGGGGGGACAGCGCTTACTGTAGCATCCGTGTGCGGTACTTGTTTTACACGGACCCATTGACTTTAATGGGTCCGTGTGGTCCGTGCGCTCCCACGAACACGGACATGTCTCCGTGTTTTGCACACGGACACACGGTCCGTGAAAACACGCTGACATGTGCAGAGACACATTGATTTTAATGTGTCTACGTGAGTCAGTGTCTCCGGTACGTGAGAAAACTGTCACCACACGTACCGGAGCCACTGACATGTGAAACCGGACTAACTGTGTAAGAAGGCTAATGGATCGTTAGAATACCCTTGTGCAAGTATGTTAGCACAGCTGAAACCAGTTTGGCTGATTAGAGAACCTATAATCCTGACCTTCCTTTGAGCTAGTTGATAATCAGAAGCATTACATTTATTGGTTCCATTAAACTCTCAAAATGGCCAGAAAAGAACTTTCATGTGAAACGACAGTCTATTCTTGTTCTTAGAAATGAAGGCTATTCCATGCGAGAAATTGCAAAGAAACTCAAGATTTCCTACAACGGTGTGTACTACTCCCTTCAGAGGAGAGCACAAACAGGCTCTAACCAGAGTAGAAGGAGAAGTGGGAGGCTCCGCTGCACAACTGAGCAACAAGACAAGGACATTAGAGTCTGTAGTTTGAGAAATCGACGCCTCACAGGTCCTCAACTGGCAGCTTCATTAAATAGTACACGCAAAACGCAAGAGTTACCGCCTACAGTGAAGAGGCGACTCCGGGATGCTGGACTTCAGGGCAGAATGGCAAAGAAAAAGCCATATCTGAGACTGGCTAATAAAAGGAAAAGATTAATATGGGCAAAAGAACATAGACATTGGACAGAGGAAAATTGGAAAAAAAAGTGTTATGGACAGACGAATCCAAGACCTAGTTGTTTGGATCACACAGAAGAACATTTGTGAGACGCAGAACAGCTGAAAAGATGCTGGAAGAGTGGCTGACGCCATCTGTCAAGCATGGTGGAGGTAATGTGATGGTCTGGGGTTGCTTTGATGCTGATAAAGTGGGAGATTTGTAAAAGGTAAAATGGATATTGAATAAGGAAGGCTATCACTCCATTTTGCAACGCCATGCCATACCCTGTGGACAGTGCTTGATTGGAGCCAATTTCATCCTACAACAGGACAATGACCCAAAGCACACCACCAAATTATGCAGGAACTATTTAGGGAAGAAGCAGGCAGCTGGTATTCTATCTGTAATGTAGTGGCCAGCGCAGTCACCAGATCTCAACCCCATTGAGCTGTTGTGGGAGCAGCTTGACCGTATGGTGCACAAAAAGTGCTCATCAAGCCAAACCAACTTGTGGGAGAGGCTTCTGGGAGCATGGGGGGAAATATCTCCAGATTACCTCAGCAAATTAACTGCTAGAATGCCAAAGGTCTGCAATGCTGAAATTGCTGCAAAGGGAGCATTCTTGGACGAAAGCAAAGTTTTAGGCTATGTGCACACGTTGAGGATTTCCTGCAGAAATTTCCTGTGCAAAACCGGACATATTCTGCAAGAAATCCGCATGCGTTTTTACCGCGATTTTACCGCTTTTTTTTGCTGATTTTTCCGGAGGTTCCCAATGCAATAATATAGTGGGAAATCCGCAAAAAATCTGCAAAATTAATGAACATGCTGCGTTTTTTTACCACGATGTGTTTTTTTCGCGGAAAAAAAAACGCATCATGAGCACAAAAATTGCGGAATGCATTCTAAATGATGGGATGCATAATGTATGCATTTTTTTCACATTTTTATATGAAACAAAACAAGAAAAACCTGCAACGTGTGCACACAGCCTAAAGGAAAAAATTATTATTTCAAATAATCTTTTTTTCGAACCTTGTCAATGTCTGGACTAGATTTTCAATTCATTTGGCAACTCATTTGATTAATAAAAGTATGAGTTTTCATGGAAAACACAAAATTGTCTGGGTGTCCCTAAACTTTTGAACCGTAGTGTACATGGAAAGAGAAAAAAAAAAATGTATGTATGGGTATATGTATGTACTGTATGTACTGTATGTATGTATGTATGTATGTATGTATGTATGTATGTATGTATGTATTTTTCACATGTAGAATAAATATGTATGTATAATACCTACATATGTATATCATTTTATTTATTTTTTATTTAACAACCCATACAAATCTCTAAATTTGACACGCACCTGAAAACGTCCACGTTTGAAGGCACTGGTTCCAGTTGAGGTTCCATCAGACAAGGCACATTCAGCCAGTGCTTCCACTACCCTTTGCGTAGCATCTGATACTTCTCGTCTCGCACCATCGTCATCAGCTAAAACAGGAAAGAAAAAAGAAAAAACAAAAGAAAAGAAGAAAAAAAATAAAGCAATAAAGCTCAGAAGATTCTGCCAAATCCACAAGGTGTGAAGGCCGGATATCCTACTACCGAAGTGAAGGAGTGGGGCATAAAGAAATACAACAGTACGTGCGGGCTCCAGCTAAAATACATATTGCCATGCTCAGGCAAAATACCAGTGGTTCACATGAAAGACATAAAGCGATGATAGTCCGATGCTCTTACAATGTGTCAGTACAGACACAGCTAGACAAACACAAAAAAACGTGAAGGTGCAAGAGACGTGAGGGAACAATTCTGAGGATGAAAAAAAAAAATGAAAAAATAAAAAAATTTAACTCACTAAAAATAAATATATACGTACGGAAATAACCAAAAGGGATGTTCCTATGGTACGGGCCTAACTGTAAGCAACACTACCTTGGCGGACTCTTGACCTCTTGAATAAGCTGTTGGAATGCCGCAACCTGCATGCCCAGCTTTTTAATTTGCGAGCCCACGGTTTCTTGCTAATGGGGTTTTTGAGACTAGGACAAGTAAAGCTTAGGCCAAAATATCCACCTCCTGTCTGTAGATGCGCAGCTCCAGGGCCTATAGAGCGCTTGGTGCAGGCATGAGAAGAACTTGCAGGGTGCCAGGCATCTTCAGAGCTTTCCTGGAGAGGACGACATTAAAAAAGGGAAAAGAAAAGATGAAAATATGAATTATACATGAAATAGTTGAAAGACCTTAAAAACTTAATTGTACACACTCACACATATATTTACAGCATAGGTTTCAACCACCTGTCCAGCAGGTGAAGGTTGAAGGGACCCTGGAGAAAAGATGTTCTCAACATACACAGTGGTCAATAGTCTTTTTTGACCTAAAACCCCCTTTTCGCTACAAACTATTTTTATTTTTGCAAATTCGCTTTCCTCCCCTTCTTCCAAGAGCGATAACTTTATTATTTTAACATCTAGATAGGCCTATGAGGACGTGTTTGTTGAAGGACAAGTTGAAGTTTCAAATGACACCATTCTTTTTACTGAGCTAAATAAACTGAAAAACAGGCCGAACAAAAATCCAAGTCTGGTGAAATGGTGGCAAAAAATGCAATTTTACAGGTTTTGTTTACACAGAGTTCATTGTGCAGTAAAATTGACCTGATATTATGATTCTTCAGCTGGTACGAATATGGTGACACCAAACTTTTATAGATTTTTTTTTTTTAGTGTTTATCAAAAATTTTGACATTTGTATTAAAAATAAATTTGATTTATGTCACCATTTTCTGAGACCTGTACATTTTTTAATGTTTCCACCGGTTGAGCTGTGTGAAGGCTTATCTTGTGCTTGGCGAGCAGTTTACATTAGTATCGGTTTGGGGTCCTTACAATGTTTTGATCGGCAACCAAAACAGATCGATGTTTTTTATTGGTAATTTTATATTTTAATAGGTTGGACTTTGGTGGATGAGGCGACACAAAATATGCTTAATTTTATTCATTTCTGAAATGAGAAAAGGAAGCGATTCAATTGATTGTTTTTAGAAAATGTTACTTGAAACCTATATTTTTATTTTCTTAAGTCGTCATTTCGTTGCTTGCACTACCGTATTTTTCTGACCATAAGACGCACTTTTTTCCTCCAAATTTGGGAGGAAAGTGTGGGTGTGTCTTATGGTAGGGATGTAGCATGTGGGGGGCAGCAGCGAGTGGGATCGCAATGTTATCCCACTTCAGGAGGCAGAAAAATGTCCCCACTGAGGGGAATCAGCTGCTGGGGAAACCATGTGGTCCCGATGATTAAGTGCAGTGAATATTCATTAGCTACTCCCCGCCCACCTATCAGCTGAGCTGTGAGCCGGAGCAGCAAATGAATACTGCACTTAAGCAGGGACACACATGGTTTCCTCAGCGCTGATTGCTGCAGCAGCTGGGGAGATCTGTGTGTCCGGAGGAGGAGGCAGCAGCAGGGGCCAGGGGGGAGGAGATCGCGGCATACCTGCCTGGGCTAGACCCTGAGTGCTGTGCACAAGGAGGACCTGTGTGATGTCAGAAGTGGGCGGGCTGGAGCATCACATGGCAGCACAGAGCCCTCCCTCTTCTTGACATCATCACAGGTCCTTCAGACTCCAACACTAGAATCTGCTGGCTTCCATTACCTGTGCTGTGGAAAGGCAACAAGAGGGAGGGCTCTGTGTGTGCAGTCATGGGATGCTTTTACCTCACCACAGGCTGGCTGGCTGCCACAATTAAGAGGTCAGTCTTTCCAAAACACAATAAAGCACTCTGCCACTCCTTTAGTGAACTATAACTCCCAGCATGACATAGGATCTGCAGGACATGCTGGGAGTTATAGTTCTCCCATGGGATTTTAAAGCAGCACTCCAGTGTTATTTTGCAGTGCTGGAGTGGTGCTTTCAATATAAGCCCTGTGCCCCCATTCTTATACTCACCCTCCAGCATCTTCATATAGTACTTCACAGACACCACACTGGTCCCGCAGCTTCCAACATTATAACATACTATTATATATAATAACACCACATATAATAGTATGTTATTAAATATTTTACCACATTTTTTTGCTTCAAATATTTTTTTCCCGATTTTCCACCTCTAAAACCTGGGTGCGCCTTATAGTCCAGTGCGTCTTATAGCCCATGTTAAAGGCAGGTGCGACTTGAATAAACACAGCGAGGAGCTCCTGAGCCCACACGTGTAGTGGAGGCAGGGAGGTTGTTTAGGGACAAACCAAAAAAAAAACGAAAATTAAATTACAAAAATAATTGAAACAAACTTGATACAAAATACCCCGCAAAAACATAAGGACAACACACACCAATCATTACTGTAACACTCACACTGACCCAATTACCCGAAAAGGAGAAGTGTAATATATAAAAAAGAACAACAGATGATGACATCCACAAATCTATCATACAGTAACACTATGTTTTAAAAATAGACTGTATAACAATGTTAACACCCCCCCCCCCCCCCCCAAAAAAAAAAACAAAAAAAAAAAAAACACATTTTACAGCAAAGCCTTAACTGTGTCTGGTTCTGAAGACTTAAAGTACCCAGGACCAGCAGAAAGATAACATGCTTGTTGCCTGCAGCCGCCAAGAGAGGGAGCTGTTTTGTATACTAATTGCATGCAGTATACAGTAAACTCCACAGCTCCCTCTAGAGGCGGCAGCAGCATGTTCTCTTTTTGTAGAAGGGAGGAAAAGCTTTCCCAAAAGTAAAAACTGGACTAAGGAAATTGACAACTGTATAAAGTCAAATAAAGGAAGGTATAAAATACTAAAAGAGAATGACACCTTCAAACGTGCACTTCCGATAAATGACTTGGAGACATGAATTACTTACAGATGGCGTTAATTCACCGGGAAACGCAATGACGGTTTCAGCAGCTTGGACTTCCAGGGGATCGACAGGGTCTGTCTGGTCCGGAGTGGCCTGAGTACTGGAGGGATTCACGACTTCAGGGGCGGGACAGGACAGGGTATCCTCAGCGGAAGATGAAAGGGGGGATTCTGTACTCTGGGTCTCCTTTTGGCTATCGGCATATGAGCTGGCAGAGCTGTCTTGGTATAGCAGGTTTCTCAATTTTTCATCAAGGGTTTTGATGCAGTTATCAGAATATTCTATTTTAGGGGGACCTTCGTTGTCAGATTCCTGGACTGAAGCAGAATGCACAAGTGACGCTTCAGAGACGGGGGTCTGGGGATAGTAAGGGGCTTCTGAAGGTCCTATACTGTCTGAATTTGTAAGACCAAGAGACATGCCTGTGGTGTTCTGTCCAGATGAGGGTTGGACAGCGGACTCTGCTGTGCAAATGCCATCATTTGCCCCATGTGCCTCCTGGTCACTACCAACGTGAAGGGCGGGATGCTGAGCCTCTGTCACCACCGCTATATTGTTGCTATACACCTCGGCCTCTTTCTGTATCGGCACAGCGGCCGAGCTATTGTTATTGACAGTGGAGGACAGGATCTGATTACCATTTACCACACGGGTGGTCACCACTAAAGGCTCGGTTTCCTTGGAAGAAACATGGCCATCGGAGGATGTGGAGAGTAGAGGGTGTCCTGTCTGAAAGGAGCAGCTTTGCTTAGCACTAGAAAGGTCATCAGGAAGACTACGCCGTGTCTCATTATGGGGTCCTGGGGAGAGAAGAAAAAAACAAAAAGGAAAAAATATTAATATCATACCAAGACTAGCCACACACATAAGGCTGGATTGCGTATTCTTAGGATAAGCAGACAACATCAAATAGGCACGTGTCCACCTCCAGGGACCTAGCGATCAGCCGATTAAAGAAGCACTGTTGTCACATCGTTTATCTGGCACAGGTCGGTACAGTTTGTAGAGGATATGCCTCATCAGAGGGCTATGTCAGGTCACACTAATCGGATATTGGATAGATTACAATCCAAAATCAAATCTTAGGGAATCGGTCAGCAGATAATTGCTATGAGAGCAGCATAATGTAAGCGCAGAGACCCGGATTACAGCAATGCATCATTTACTAGGCTGTGTGTTGTTTCAAAACAATCAGTGTTTTATCAGCAGGAGATTATCATCACTACAGGACAAGTTGTCTTGTGTCCGCTAGTCCTGCTGCTCTGTTTAACCTCACCCCCACCGCTGATTGGCAGCTCTCTGTCCATTGACAGAAAGCTACCAATCAGTGGTGTGGGAGGAGTTTCATAGGACTCAGCATTTCAGCACTGCTAGATCTGCAGCAGAGAAAAGTACATTATTAGTATTCACCGTACACAGACACCTGAACCACGAGGGAGTTAAGAGCCAACCATGCCTCCAAACCGGACTGTAAGAAGGAGAGCCGTGCTAACAAGGAAAAAGACACTAGCGAAGTACTAGTAGACTTACAAAAATGAAAATAAGCCTTCCAAGTGCGATGATTGACTCGCAATGAGGACGACCTTCGGGCTCTTTATAGTCTCTGGATGACTGACAGACAGACCTGATGCCGTCAAAATCACAGCTTTAACAGCCACTCTGTTACATTTTGTGACCATGAATTCAGATAGAAGAAAGGTCCCCTTGACAGAAGGTTCGGGCGTTCTCGAAGAATTCATGGAACATCTGTCAGGAGTTTGAGAACATCCGAATACCAGACTGTCCGAGGCCAGTCTGGAGCAATGATCTTTCTGAGAAGTCTGTGTAGAAGCGGAAGAGGTGGAAAAAGGTATAAGGTAGAAAGAACTGGGACGAAAATTGCCAGGGCGTCTGCTGCGACCACCTGAGGGTCCCGACACCTTGTAGTTTAGTCTGGATGCCAATATTTCGACATCTGGCATGCTCCACCGCTGACAAATCTGCCTGAACACTTCTGGGTGAAGAGTCAACCCTCCAGTTGGTAGCTGATGGCGACTTCAAAAGTCTGCCTCCGAGTTGTCTACCCCTGGTATATTAACTACAGAGATGGAGGAACCTTGTCCTCTGCCCGCTCCAAAATTTCTGAGACCTCCGACATGGCAGATGGGCTTCGTGTGCCCCCTTGGTGATTGATATAGGCCACAGCCGTGGCGTTGTCTGATTGAATTCTGATCATCAACCATCGGACTAAGTGCTGCCAATATAGAAGAGCCAGACGAACAACTCTGAGCTCCAGCACGCTGACTGGGAAAAGTTTCTCCTGACTGCTCCAGATCCTTTGGACCGTCAAATAACGGAACATTTCTCCCCAGCCGGAAAGGCTGGCATCTGCGACGAGCACCTGCCTATGAAGGGACGAAAAGAGCAACGCTGAGTTAACAGGGGTGATGTTAACAACCGCCCGAGAGACAGTGAAGAGTGAGATTAATAGGCCGATCCAAGAAGTGTATTGAACTGTCCCAAAAGGCTAGGACCTTGTTCTGTATGGCCTTGAATGAAATTGAGCAAATGGCACTGCCTCGAAAGAGTCAATCTCTTCTCCTTCGGAAGGAATACTGATGCTTGAACAGTGTTGAACACCATTCCCATAAACCGTAGCCTCTGCATTGGAACCAAAACAAAATAGTCCTGTTGACAACCTATCCAATTTGTGCCAGAGCCTTTAGAACAGAACAATCTGCAGACCCTCTAAATTCCAGGCAAAGGATAGCGCTTTTGACAAAAATATTGTCCAGATAGGGTAGAACAATTATCCCCCTGGTCCGCAGTAGCGCATGACCGGGGTTAGAATCTTTGTGAACACTGGGTGCTGTGGCCAGCCCGAATTGGAGAATCCTTAACTGAAAGTGATCTTGATTGACAGCAGGTGACTCCATCTTGAAACCACGAAGCCAAAACCATTTGGAGCCATAAATGTAAAATAGGCCGCACCAAGCAGTCTTTCTTTAGGATGAGGAATAGGTTTGAATAGAACCCCCCTTAAGCGCTCTGAACTGGGGACACTACCTGCAATCACTGCTGCCTGAACCAGAAAAGATATCACCTTGTAAAAAGTGACTAATGCTGGGAGAGCTGGGAGGATGGAAGCAAAAGAAACTATCCTGTGGTAGAGCGGTGAAGTCTATTCAGTAACCCGAAGAGACAACCTCCCTGGCCCAATGATCGCCTATTGCCCCCAGCCATGCCTCCTGGAAAAGGCGGAAAGATACAAGAGCATCAGATCAGATCAAGCATCGACCCTTCTGTTGCCTCTGGACCAAGGAGAGCCTAGCCCCAGATTCAAAAGGACGTCCCGTGGGCATCAGTCTAAAGGGAGCTCTCTTAGGCTCCTGGAAAACCAAGTATAACCTGCTGACCTGATTCTTCCAGCTCTGGAAAGTGATGAAAGGAATAGACCTGCAAGGACCCAAGGCAAAGAACAAAACCTGCCGCTTCAAAAGCGGACTTCACCACAGATTCTATAAACCTATCTGTGGAGTCCCAAAGATAAGCGAGACACCGGAGTGTATCACAGGCAGAGAAGACCAAGAGGCCATCAGCTCTGTAGGAAAGAGATATAACCTCTCCATACCACTACACTTCCGGAAGTCTCTGTCTAGTTGTTCTCGAGCTGTAATAACTCTGTAAATTACTCATGGGTAAAAAAAGAATCTAGCCATGTGCTTGCCCTACTAAAAAAAACTGTTTCAGTAATGGGATCTGGTGACACAGCTCTTACTCCCAGAGGTGCCTACAGCCGACACTAAACTGTCAACCATCTCCTTCAGCTTTCCCACCAGATACGGGTCTAGAATGGACTCAGAAACAGAATTAGATTCTGAATGCTGTGGTCTGAGAATTCCCTGCGGAGTGGAAAAGAGTGTGTGAAGAGCCCTCTCAATACGACGGACAAGTGCTGGACAAAACGAAGGCAAGACAATGTCATCATTTAGGTGGAAGGAAGAGACGACCTTAGGTATTAAGGACGGAGACGTCCTCAAGACTACCTTGTCTTGGTGGAAAATGAGGAACGGAGTTCGGCAGGATAGAGCCGCTAACTCTGATACCTGTCTGATCGACGTTACTGCCACCAGAAAAGCTACCTTCCAAGAAAGCAAGGTCAGCGATACATCCTGCAGCGGTTCAAAAGGAGCCGCCTGAAGAACACCTAGGACCAAATTAAGATCCCATGATTCCAAAAGCATTTTTTAGGGAGGTACCATGTGGGCCACCCCCCTGAATGAAGGTCTTCACCTGCAATCTGGTCGCGATCCTGTGTTGGATAAGTTCTGGTGGTAAATCGGGCCCTGGGAATGCAGGTCAGGATGATCTGGCAACCTCCAGGGAACGTCGGTGACGAGTTGTACCAGTTCCATGTACGACGCTCGCCAGGGCCAATCTAGCGCGACCAGAATCACTGGGATCCCCTCTGTTCTGATCTTCCTGATGAGCCTCGGAAGTAATGGGAGTGGGGGAAACACACAAGGAAGGCAAAAATGATGCCAGGGGAGAACCAGTGTGTCCACCCCGATGGCTACCGGATCGCGAGAGCGGGCTATGAACTGTGAAACCTGAGCATTTAGCCTTGAGGCCACCAGGTCGACATCTGGCATTCCCAGCTATGGCAAATCTGCTGAAAAACATCCGGATGAAGAGACCATTCTCCCGAGGCGAGACCCTGATGGCTGAGAAAATCTGCCGCCCAATTTTCTACTCCCAGGATGTGGACTGCTGAGATAACCGAGTGATTTCTCTCGGCCCATTGGAGAATGTGACTTGCTTCGAGCATCACAATCTTGCTGCGGGTGCCCCCCACATGGTTGATGTATGCCACAGCCGTGGCATTGTCCGATTGAATCTGGATGGGGCGACCTGCCAGAAGATGATGAAACCGCCGAAGGGCCAACCTGATTGCTCGTATTTCCAAGAGATTGATCGAGAGAAGCAATTCCAGAGCGGATCAGCGTCCCTGAGCCGTGTGATGACGGAAGATCGCTTCCCAACCTAGGAGACTGGCGTCAGTGGTCACCACCAGCCAAAGTACTGGGAAAAAGGATTTTCCCTGATCCAAAGAAGATCTCACCGTCCACCATCTGAGGGTCTGTCTGACCCGCTGAGGCAGCCGGACCCGACGGTCCAGAGAGAACGGGTTCCTATCCCAGGCTGTCAGAAGCGCATGTTGCAGGGGACGGAGGTGTAGCCGAGCGAATGGAACTGCCTCCATTGCCACGGCCATCTTGCCTAGCACTGTCATCCCGAACCGAATGGAGTGAGGGACAGATCGGGAGAGCTTCCGGGTTCCTTGTTGTAACGCCACGACTTTTTCTGGAGGAAGGATCACCAACCCCCGGGAAGTGTCTAGGATCATGCCAAAGAAGGGTATCTGCTGAGCTCATACCGGCGACAATTTGTCTAAGTTGATCATCCAACCCAGGCGAGAGAGTATACACCGTGATGCTTACGCAGTCTGCGCAGACCAGAAATGATGGGCCTTTGATTATAGGTCATCTAGGTATGGTAGCACAACTATGCCCAGAGAGTGAAGAATGGATTTGACTGTCGCCATGACCTTGGTGAACACACTGGGGGCGGTGGCGAGGCGAAAGGGCAAAGCTGTGATCTGGAAGTGTTCGTCTTGAATGGTGAAACATAGGAATCTTTGGTGAGGTGGAAAAATCGGGATATGGAGATAAGCATCTCGGATGTCGATGGATGCGAGAAACTCCCCCTTCTGCATTGAGGTGATGATCGAGCGGAGGGACTCCATTCGTAAGTGACGAACTCTGACAAATTTGTTTAACAGTTTTAGATCCAGTATGGGGCGCACTGTTCCATCCTTTTTTGTAACCACGAACAGGTTTGAGAAGAACCCTTTGAACCTTTAGTCTTGGGGCACTGGAATGATAAATCCATTTTTGAGGAGTGCATCTATGGCTTGGTAAAAAGCTGTCGCCAGCGATCCTGTTTTGGGAGAACAAGACTGGGAAAAAAAACGTGTGGGCGGGGAAGAAGAGAACTCTATCCTGTATCCAGAAGACACCAGGTCCCTGATCAACCTGTCGTGAATGAATGACCGACAGCCAGGCCTGACGGAAAAAAAGCTGACGGCCGCCAGATACCGTAAGGAGTCATTGCGCAGAGAATCCGTGGGACCTGGATCCCTTGGATCTAGATCGTTTTGGCCTGCTTTTCCATGAGGGATTGGGTCTATATGAGACCTTGGAGCACGTCTTTATGCGTAGGACGCCCCGAGCCAGAAGTAGTAGACGTAGAGGGCTAGCTCGTGTTTCCGGGAAAAGTCCGGAACCCGGTCTGCTGTTGACTCCGAAAAGGCCGGCTGGGGAAGGAATTTGCTTTTCCCTCCAGTAGCATTTCTCTCCAAATAGGCGACCGCTCTGGTAAGGCAGAGAGGTTAGGGACTTTTTTGAAGCAGAATCCGCACGCCACTCTCTGAGCCATAATGCCCTCCTGATGGTGATGGCATTTGCGGCTGCCAACGCAGCACAATTGGCTGCGTCTAGAGAAGCGTGTACCACGTAATTGTCAGCCTGGGAAATTTGATTAGCTGGACTCACTGCCTCAGTGGAGAGAGGTTACTTTCTTGAATGAATTTAGAAAGGTCCTCTGCCTAAGAGACCATAGCTTTAGCCACCCATGTCGCAGCAAAGGACGTAGAAAGTGCAGCGCCGGAGGCTTCAAAGACTGACAGAGCAAGATTTTAAATCTGTCGGTCAGTGGGATTTTTAACCGATGAGCCGTCAGATAAGGATAAGAGCGTTTTTGATGAGAGGATCTACTGATGGGGACTCTATCCAGCGCTTCCTTAGATCAGGAGCAAAGGGATATCTTGTTTCAAGGGGCTTCTGCCCAGTGAAACGTTTGTCTGGCCGATTCTTATGTCTCTGAACAATGTCTGTAAACTCTGCGTTACTGAAGGACACCACGTGATCTGGTATAGCGGAAGAGTCTTCCTCCACCCTCAGAGTCTTGTGGACTGCCTCGATGAGGGTATCTACCGTCTCCCGATACTCCGAGTCCAGGTCTACGGAGACGTCTGACTCGTATTCCGAGTCGTGTTCGCTGCAAACCCCTTCAGAGGGGGATCGGGGAATGGGACTCACGGACCCTGAAGCACGAGAGTGCGCAGAGGACATGGTATGGGTCCGCTTCCTAGAATCTTGTGCGGATCTTACTACAGAAGGGGAGCTTTCCGTACCAGGTAAAAGGGCGCCCTGACTTGAGGAGGGGTCCCGGAAAGACTATTGCTTTGACCAGCGAAGACATAGATTGTGCCAGAGACGTAGCCCACTCAGGGGGACTAAGTCCACTGGGGACGGCATTAGTGGAGAGCTCCTGGACGCATTCAGGGTCACAGGCTGCGCAGAAAGGGGTATTATGGCCCCGGGGTAATGAAGAATTGCAAGTGGTAGATGAGGCAAAAAAACACTGTTTTGTTAGCCTTCTTTGCTTTAGGCCGTGACAGTGTACCCCCTTGATACCCCACTCTACTCAGGGAAGTGTACTGCAGAGAAGGGGTTAAGCTCAGTTTTGTGGCTTATCCAGGTCCTGTGTCTTGTGTCCCCAAGGAAGATGTCCCTTGTCCACGCTCTTTATTGCTGTTCCTGCCCGCTCTACTGTGCCAGACACCGCATAGGAAAAACCGCAGCCCCACACGTGTGTGTGTGTGTCGAAGATGGCCACCGAGATCACAGAGGCGCTTCTAGTTTGGCATGAGAAGCGCCTGAAACACAGAGGGGATCAGCCCTGTGGGCGGAATTAAGGGCAGAGTCAGGCCTAGTCCTGGCAGAGGCCAGGGACTCAATTTTGGGCCGTGGGCGGAGGAAGGAGAGAACCGTGGCCTAATCCAGCCAGAAGCTGGGGACTAAATTATCAGCCGCAGGCTGGCACGCGATGAGAGGGAAGCAGCGAAAAAGCCGTCGGACATCGGGACACCCTCCCCCCCAAGGGACCAGGTCCTTCTTTGCGCCTGAGGAGGGCCCTCCTGCCACCGCTGGAAGCTGCGCTTACTCACTGTCAGGTGCTGCAGTGCAGATGTAGCAGAGCCGAAACTGTGCTGTGCTTCTTAGGCCACTCAATCCACCATCCCTTTGATAGGGAGGTGGAGAGGGACAGACTGCCTCCTTCCATCATCTGCTTTCTGTCAGTGGTGATGCAGTGAGGGCTGCACGGACGCCAATGGGGGGCCACTGTACATCCCATGGGTTCAATCCCTAGGGATGGGTCAGGGCTAATGTCCGGCAGTGAAAAACCCCAACTAGAGTGCCTGTAGCATCAGCCCCCAGTAGCCCCCCAGCCTACCCGATCCACGCTGCAGGAATCCATTCCCCTGATGAGTTTGCTGTCCTATGATGAGGAAAACGCCGATGTGCCCGTGTGCCCACACCATAGTGCCGCGCCATAGCCCAGAAGAGGAAGGGGTAGAGATGCCACCTATGATTGGCTGAAAAAGAAGCCATGGAGATAGGCAGAGAGCAACACAGCCGCCAATTGGCTTGAACATCGTGTCCATGACTGGAAACATTCTGCCTGCCGATTGGCTGAGTACTGTACGCTGTTATCAGAACCACAGAAACAGCGCCCGGCCTGCAGAGAGATGGCTGCAGACACACCGGTCGCCACATGACCAGGTCCCTCTCCAGCCCGCTGACCTGTCCAACTCCCACCCATTTGGGGCAAGGAGAGATCTGATGGGTTAGCAGAAGAAGCCAGCAGTAGCACCTGGCCTCTACACCAAGGATCGCGCCACTATTGTATAGAGCTGTGCACTCTCTGGAAGCAAACACCCCGGAAATACGGATAGATGGAGGAGGGAGGTGAGGGAAGGGCTCATGACAGGGTTATACTTACTTGTCCTGAAGACCTGGAACCCTTAGTCTTCTGCTCCATGCAACACGCGTGGTATATGGGGCGGCGGGTAAGAGCTACTTGGCTTACAGAACACAACCCTAGTACCTTACTACGACTGTGTCAAAGTACGTTGATCCGGCCACACCGACCCGAGAAAATACAGTCTGAGCAATCGCAGCCTGTACTCTCTGTTGCTACATGGGTTAAACAGAGAGCACAATTACACTCTGTTACCCTGAGACATCCCACAGAAACACAAAAAAAGAAAAATATTAAACGCCTAACCTAAGATAGGCCTGAGACACACCTTGCCTCCAACAATAGAAGTGAAGGACAGCATCCAATCCGGGTGGAAAACGTATCACTTTATTTGTGCCAAATGCGACGTTTCGACCATGACGGTCTTTATCAAGCTTGATAAAGACCGTCATGGTCGAAACGTCGCATTTGGCACAAATAAAGTGATACGTTTTCCACCCGGATTGGATGCTGTCCTTCACTTCTATTGATGGTATGTACTCTTCCACTTGGGTCCAGTGGAATTAGGACGGGCATCCCACTATTCAGCTGTGCTGTCAGCTAAACTTTTATTCTTACACCTTGCCTCCAAGTGACAACAAAAAACTGAGGATACCTGACTCCAGCAGGCGAGGTATAGTCTGCTGGGAAAGAAGAAATTTTATTTATCTGCAATAACAGTGTCAGCCTCCAGATGGCAGCAGACTACCCCATGGTTCTGTGTCCCGAATTAAGACTTTGAGAAAACAGGGATTGTATCAAGATTACAGCAAGCAGAGCAGTGTGTGACACATCACTGGAATCAGGATCTCACCCGCTGCATCACACACAAAAAAAAATAAAAAAATCTGCAAGCAGATAAACCTTTAAAGATAAATTCAGTTGCATCTCCTCTTTCACTGCTCAAGTACTACTTTGTAAAGCACACGGAGATGAGCCCCCTGACCTGCCAGCTCCATACTCTCAAGACAGGTTATTGTGAGGTGACAATGTCATTACACAGGCCTCAAGAGGTTACAAGGGTACAAGGGACACTAGGAGTGAATGAAAATGCTGATGCAACACCAGGCCATTATCAGACGATATAATAGGGAGAGATCTGACAGTCTAGGATCCAGGGAAAATGAAAGACACTTTGTTTCTTTGCATACTTTCCCTGCGTCACGAGCACATTTCCCTGTGTTCTGCCAGCACCAAAGGGATGTGTGTCACCACACGGTCTAAGTATGAGAATGAGGGCATCTCTATAGATCCTGTAGTGAGTGCAGACTGTGAAAAGTGTCCCTATTTTGTGAATACACCTCAATGCATAAAAGATCACAACATTTTTTTTTTATTTACGAACAAAAAAAATCATCATCTTAGACTATATGGACAAAAGTATAGGGGCGCTAAACAACCCATCTAAGAGATGTTCTGACCTCCCCTCCTCCATTCTTAGACATAATATGGAGTAGCCTGTCTGCAGATATAACGGCTCCTGCTCTTCTGGAAAGGATTTCTACAAGATTTTGAAGGAGTCTGTGACAATTTTTTCCATCATTTGTGATGTGAGACACTGATGTTGGGGGGAGGCGGGGCTCACTATCCCTGTTCTCGTTCATCCAAAAGGTGTTGGATTGGGTTGAGGTCCGGTCATGATCTTCCACACCAGACCATGTCTGTGTGGGCCAGAAAACGGTGTTCCTCAATCAATTCTCACAAAGCTGGAAGATACAGCTGCATGCAGCTGCTCAGCCAAGAGCCTGCAAGCGAGGGCGCTGTTTGTGCTGATGTTATACCAGAGGAGGTCTGGACACCGCAGTTATGGAGATAGCACAGCGATGGTGACTTTTCTGCCCTCTACTCCTCAGCACTCAGACCCCGCTCTGTAACTTTAAAGGGAACCTGTCACCTGAATTTGGCGGGACCAGTTTTGGGTCATATGGGCGGGGTTTTCGGGTGTTTGATTCACCCTTTCCTTACCCGCTGGCTGCATGCTGGCCGCAATATTGGATTGAAGTTCATTCTCTGTCCTCCGGAGTACACGCCAGCGTAAGGCAATATTGTCTTGTGCAGGCATGTACTCCGGAGGACAGAGAATGAACTTCAATCCCATATTGCGGCCAGCATGCAGCCAGCGGGTAAGGAAAGGGTGAATCAAACACCCGAAAACCCCACCCATATGACCCAAAACTGGTCCCGCCAAATTCAGGTGACAGGTTCCCTTTAAACACTGGGGGCAAAGGGACTGAATGAAAAACCTGAATTCAATAATTAAGAAGTGGAGACCAATACATTTGTCCATGAAGTTTAGGGTTGGCAGCTAAGTCTATAACCACATTGACATATAGATAAGGTGCACTTCCCCATGCACTTGAGGAACAGATTAGAGATGTGAACAGAGACTTATTCTAGTGCAACATCCATTACAACTTCTATTTCCTGACCTGTCGCTTGCTGAGGAACTCTAGTGACTGAGGTTTGGGTGACAAATGATTGGGCTTCACGGTTTCTAATTGTCTGGTTGATAAAAAACCTCCATCGACCCACAGGTGATGACTGTGGCATTGCTTCCCCTAGAAAGAGAACACATCTTGGTAAATGAAGTCAAAATTACAGTGATTTAATTGAAAATCATTAATAGATGCTAGTAAAAAAAAAATATATACTCGAAAAGCCACTCTTTTTTTATATTTTGTTAATACACCCATAGTCTTTAAAAAAAAAAAAAAAACAACTAACAAAACAAAAAACAAATGACATCTTAATGTACATTGACCATACTGCCCAGAGACCCAGCAGTGGATAAGGAGTAGGTTGGAGTACTGGAAAGAGTCATTTGCAAGCCTGAGTGGAAAATACTTTTATTTTTCTAATTTTCTGCAAAGTTCAAAATCTATCCAGATCTCAGAAAACTGCTCTAAATAGAAGTTAGGTTTCGTCGAAAAGCCTTAGGAAGTAATAAAACTTCCAGCGCAGAAGATTTCCACCAGCCTCATTTAGTTTGATTGCCATTTACTACCACTCACCTCCAACTGGGGCAGATGCCGGGGCTGCCACTTGCACAAGCTCAGAAGATCCCATCTATAAGAGGAATTTACAAATGTAAGATGGCAGATAAGATACAAAGATGTGGCTGGTTCACCAAATCACCACTATATTCACTCACATGGCTACTACACTCTGACGGGGCAAGCTCGGCTCGCTCCTCCGCTGGAATAGTGCGTAGAATCTCCTGCGCTTGGGTCACAATCAGTTTCAGCTCCTCTACAAACTTCTCCTTTTCAGCCTCCAGGACAAAGTCGTCTTCAACCTAAAGATTTAGAAGAACAATGGCTTTTTTGGCATCGCCTAGTGTCAGCAGCATACACGCATGGTTTTTTATGTCCCCCAATGTAGCGCGATAGAGAAAGCTTATTTTCAGGATGATTTTCTGTTGCAAAAACACTAGCTAAATAATCAGAAGTCTATGCCCAGCGCTGGGTAATCAAACCAAAGCAAGAGCCCAGATTTTACAAATTGTTATTCCATATCCGCAATGGGAAATGGCTGAAAATCGAGAACCCCCGGGGCAGCCCAGACCACGTTACATAATAGCACTGCATGCACCAGGTCCCTTTAACATGCTCAGCGACTGCTGTTTGCATTGGCACTTCAGCCGCAAGGTAAATTATATTTATGGCACCTAACAAAGGTCACGTCATTATAAACGAGCTAATGGTTTGGTTTAAAGGGCAAGTTCATCTTTGGACACCATCTTACAGGTTTACGTTCAGACATAATGAACATGCAGTGATGAGTAATTGTGTAAATTAGTGATTTATTTTGGACAGATCCTGAGTTACAAGCTGGGGGTTACTGTCCGAAGTAAAGCAGGACATATACATAGAAAAACTAGCCAATTGCCATAATCTACACTGTAAAATATTAGATTGGTGCAAAAACCACAACTCCGAGAAGGCAAAAAAAAAAAAAAAATTCATGAAAAGCTAAAACCTAAACTAACCATATAAAGGGCAATGTCCTCTGGAGCGTCGCCATCTGCATCAAACTTAAAGGTGACCATCTTATTGCTATGGGTCTCCAGTTGGCACTCCACCATGTTATCGCCAAAGCTTGAAACCTGCAGGGATGAGAAGGTAGAACAGGTCAGGAGATTTTACTTATATTATGTTAGAATAAAAACTGTATACAGAGACACCTACCCCGAGGAAGGACAGGTTGAATCGAGTCATTTTATCTGGCCTGGGGCAAGACGCTCTACGTTGCTTCATCTTTTCATGCTTTCCATTTCCAAGGGGCCCATCGGACATGCTGCTGCAGTCTCTAGTGCAGTCAGTCTGCGTGCTGTAATGCAATAATTCATTGCCAAAAGTTAGGAAACACAATGCATATAGGCATATTTATTCCTTTAGTACAGGGCTATTTTAGGGGATAAACAGAATCAGCCCGATCTCACTGATACATGCTTTATGACTGCAGTCAGGGATTAAAAGACTAAAGCATTGGACGTTATAGACTGCCGCTTCCTTACATAAAAGGTTATAAAGTATCTTCAATCTTCACCAAGATCTATTTTTACAAAGAACTGAAATAAAGAAATCTCTGGGGCGTCTGGATCTGACATGAACACATACGCACGATGCTGTGCTGTCATTCATGCAAGTGGATTTACAGCAGCTCAGTAAATTTACTACGGGGTGATTTTCCTAGACATGAAAATATACCGAGCACAGCCGATCACTGGACTGTAACGTTTTTCTAAATGCACATATCTGTGTAACACACACACACAGTAGTGGGGAATAAAGCTTAATAATTTACCTTTGAAATAGGTCGACTTTCTGAACACCAGACAGATCTGCCGGATGCACCTGAAAATGCAAAAGTATCATTAACTATCTATATAACACAATTTTTGTTCCTGGCTTCCAAGAGTAATATTTCAGCTGCCTATGTTTAAAGACTATGGAAAAATGACTACATTTAGCACAAACTTTGATTTTATGACCACATTCAAATTTATTGTGTCAAAAAAGGAAATTATACTATAACAAATTTTTATTTATTTTTTTTCCTGGGTCCAAAGTGTGTTTTCCTAACCAGTTATGCCTAAAACAAATAGAAAATAGTAGTTGTTCCACAAAAACTTTGCTTCCGTGACCAGGACAATGAAATTTTGAAATTTGTTTTAGGGAAAATTCTACATTCGTATTCAATACGGAGTAGTCTTCATTGTCCAGATAACAGAAGCAAAGTTTTGTGGAACAACAACTATTTTCTATTTGTTTTAGGCATAATGGCTTAGGAAAACACACTATAACCCAGGAACAAAAAATAAATAAAAGTGTATTACATAGTGCTATCGGAGTGATGACCGGATCGTGCCATGGTTATTCCCACCATCTACATATGCTATGAAGATGGGAACAACCTATTGCTCTCCGTTATCAATCATATTGGGGTGAAACAGTTATTCAACATTATAAGAAAAGCAAGAAATCTATTTACTCTCCTTTATAAATCTCATACCTAAGTAATGTTGATCACATATATAGGCTGAGCTCACACCATGCAATCCTTTTTTTTTTTTGCTGCCCACGGAACATGGCTATCTATACGGTAGCATCCTTTCGGACGTATACACAGGGAAACTCTCCTGATTTATGTATCTGACGTACACTGTGGTGCACATAACCCTAAACCATGAGCAACGGTCATAAATGGGTCGAGACACGCAAAGGAGAAAGCTTTGTATAATGTGCCACGGGATGGGGACAAGGTCGTACCTGCTGGAATTTTGGATCTGGCTGAGCGGGAAATTGGTACGCATCCTGAGGAGCAACATTCTCAGTTGTGGCAGGAGTTGAGGAGGATGGCTGTGACATCGGATTAAGGTATCCAGGCTGTTGTGATGATTCATAGTTGTCAGGCTGGAGGAGAGGAAGCTGCTGATGTAGAAGTGGTGCCGGCTGCTCTGAAGCAGAATGAACTTGATTTTGTACAGAGATCTGATTCATAGCATCCTTGTTGTGAGCTGCAGGGAGCAATCCGGGCATCACGCGCAGATTCTCCATCGCCTGTGGCTCATAGGCGTGTGCAGGTGGAAGCTGGGACTGCAGATAAGAATCTTGGGTGGGCAAGGAAGCCTTTACATGCATGTTATTTTGCTGGCTGTTCTGCTGAGGTTGGACCATTAAGGGCTGGCCGCTATCTGGAGACTGTACAGACTGCTGTGAATACACGGCATTTTCGGGCTGCCCTTCTGGCCTGTGGTCTTGTGGTGGGGTCATAGTTCTCTGCAGCTGAAGGTTTGTTGGAAGATCAGAAGGTGGCAAAAGTCCATGCACTGGATGGATTGTGTGGCTGTAGATAACTGGATTTTCGGGAACAGGAGGGGCATGCTGCATTGCATAGACCGGCTGATGAGAGGGCTGCATGGGCTGAGAACTGTACATGACCGGATTAGACTGACCTACTGTGTGCTGGGTATACTGCTGCTGATCGGCAGTAGCCGTCTGCTGTACATATAACGGTTCAACCAACGTGACTTGTTGGGGAGCATAGACTGGGGCAGCTGGAGACACTGGTCTATGCATATGCTGCTCGGCGCCCGATGCTGTATGTTGAGTGTATGCAAGCTGGTCTGTGGCTGGGATAGCATGTTTATTATGTGTAGGTTGAGGAGGCGGCTGAGCATAGCCATGCTGATTAATTAAAGGAGTTTCCGATTTATATAGTTGCTGATCTTTGTGAGGTTGCTGTGTGAGGATTGATCGGTCAACATATAAATCTTGTGGAGCATGCTGGACATACACAGGCTGCTCAGACGGCGGCGCCGCATGCTGCACATACACAGGCTGCTCAGACAGCTGTGCTGCATGCTGCACATACACAGGCTGCTCAGATGGTGCCGCTGCATGCTGCACATACACAGGCTGCTCAGACGGCGCTGCATGCTGCACATAAACAGGCTGCTCAGACGGCTGTGCCGCATGCTGCACATACACAGGCTGCTCAGATGGCGGTGCTGGATGCTGCACATACACAGGCTGCTCAGAAGGTGCCGTTGCATGTGGCACATACACAGGATGTTCAGATGGTGCAGCTGCATGCTGCACATATACAGGCTGCTCAGATGGTGCCACGGCATGCTGAACATACACAGGCTGCTCAGGCGGTGGCATCACATGCCTGACAGGAACAGACTGCTCTGATGATGGGACCACATGCTGGGCGTGAATAGGATGCTCAGGTGGTGGTCCTGGATGCTGTCCACGTAGGGGCTGCTCTATTGGTGGTGCCATATGCTGTGCACATGCAGGATGAGCATAGACAGGTTGGTCAGCTGAAGGCATTAAATGCTGTGCATACACTGGTTGTTCAGTTGGTGGCGCAGCATGCTGCACATAAACCGGCTGTTTTTCAGCTGGTGGTATGGTTTTCTGGGGATATAAAGGCTGCTGATGCTCTAGGACCGGGGCTACACCTTGCTGGGTAAATGCAGTTTGCAATTCAGGTTGGGGCACACTTTGCTGGGAACACACTGACTTATGTTGAACATTTCGTGGCAAGCTTTGCTGGGCATATACAGTTTGCTGCATAGCTGAGGGCACAGTTTGTTGGGCATACAATGGTTTCTCGGTAGGCAAGATGATTTTCTGAGAATACATGTTGAACTCTGGTGGAGGTACATTTTGCTGTGCATGTACAGGTTGGTCAGCTGAATGAACCACTTGATGGACATACCCAAGCTTTTCAGCTGCGAGTAAAGTCTGCTGGGTGTACATATTTGGGTCAGATGATTGCAACGATGGCTGAGAGTATACCGGCTGCTCTGCTGACATCTGCTGAAAATATATTGCATTCTCCCCAGATGTGGTCTGCTGTACATACATAATCTGTTCAGTGGATGTAGCTTGTTGGTGATATGCGGCTTTTTCAGGTACCAAAGACTGTGGTGGATAAACTGGCAGCTGGGCATGAGTGTACTGGTCTGGTAAAGGTAGATTTTGCTGTATGTAACGCATCTGGTCAGCAGATTGCAAAATTTGCTGGTTGTAAATCAGTTGCTCATGCAAGACTCCTGTTTGATGCACAAAAGAAGCCTGATCAGATGGTGCAACTGTTCTTTGAGTCTGGTCGGTGGCAACAACGTGTTGCTGTCCATACACTTCCATTGAAGGAATCTGGATGTAAAGAGGCTGCTCCGCAGGATTTTGCATGGTATTAGGAAAATGCTCTGAAGCAGCTCCAGCGTGCTGAGAAAACATGGGCTGCTCCGCTGCAGGTCTGGCCATGTTCAGTGCCTGCTGGACAGGGATTTGTGACGATGGATGCTGCTTGTTTGCAAGCTGCTCGTGCACAGATGTCAAAATTTGCTGCGTGAGTCCGGAACCTTCAGGGACAGCGGAAACAGGAGTGGTGAACGGCAAATGTTCCGTCTCATGGGGATGATCAGTACGCACTTGCTGCAAAACTGTCTCTTGTGCGGCGGTAGCAGAATGCATGACTTTAGGGGCCGGTTCAATAGTCTGTTGCATCAATGGACTTTGGTAAGACGACGTCTGAGGGTTGGAGCTCTGCACCTGCTCCAGGTGAGGCTGCATTTGGAAGTTTTGTCCTTGTTGTAAGTTTGAAGAATACACCATATGGTCCTGGGAAGGAATCGCTGCCACCTGATGTTGCGGCACGTTACCCTGGCCAGCCATTACATTTTGGGTCTGCTGCACCACATTCTGCATGCCATACTGATTTAACATGCTCGGATGACATACAGGAAGGAGCGCTGGAACGTGATTATCGGCTGTCGCACCAAGAACTTGTACACCTGTCAGGCCGCTAGCATCTATATGAACGCCAGCCCTGGTTTGCTGAGTTGTCATTGGCGAGGACAATATTTGGGGGGACAATGCAGACACTGTCGGTTGCAATACTGGTATCATTGATGTGTCTAAGGTGTTTGATTGAGGAAGTGCTTTCACTTCTGTTGAAAATGCCATTTGGGCGTCCTTAGACTGAAAATAAAGGAGGGGAAAAAAAAACAAGTTTAATTTAAGAACAAAAATGATAACATTACAGTTATTAACCAAAACGTTCTCTATTACCTGAACACTGAGCGGTCCGTCCATCACTGGCAGCTGTTGATATGGGGAGCCAGGCTGGGCCATGCACTGTACAGATAACATCTGCGGGATGGGCATCTGAATGAAAAAGATGAACGTTAATGAGACAAGTTGGTAAAATTACAGTTTCGCTTGAGCCTGATTACACAAGATGCATTACACTAATGGAAAGCAGTCAACCCCCCCTCCCATGGTTATGCGCCTAAATAAAACCTATGGAAGGGGTTGTCCTTAGTCAATCAAACCCATTTAAGAACTGGAAGTGTGGAGCTGGGCAGCAAAGGAACTAGGCTGATGTTTTAAGAGGGCAGTCACTGATAGCAATGAACCCTTGCTGGGAAAATATGGCATTTGTGTTGACAAGCCGGGGGGGGGGGGGGCAATCACTTTGGGGTTTTTTTTAGTGTTTTTTCACTACGCAGGTTTTGAAGACCCGTTCTTAATGTCACCATTATCAGATTGGTGCTCCCCTCAACACCCAGCAGCCCACCAATCCGCTGTTATGACAGAGGACGCCTGCAACTGTTTAGTCACTGCAGAAACTTTCCATTTAATTGGATAACCTCTAACTATCCTTCATTGTGGCTAATAGAAAAAGTACTGAAATGATCGACCCTTCTTCCATGAAGTTCATATGGAAAAATGTAGTCTTTGTGAAATAAACCACTTTAAGAGCTGGACATACTTTCAGGACATGTTCCCTTTCCGCTGTTGAGATTGGTGTGGATCCCAGAGGTGGTACCCTGCACCTATCAGATATTTATGCCATATCCTGTGGATATAAGCCAAAATTGCCTGTGATAGGACTATCCCTTAAAAAAAAGAAATGTATTTACAACAGCTGGACAGACAAATGCTGCATTTTCTTTAATACTGTACGCTACTAATGTTCAGAACTAGAAGAGGCATCATGTGAAGTTTCCCGCCGGTCCGTAAAGGGGTCTGCCTACAGATTCTAATTGGGTAGCTGGGGCATATGTAAAGCATTATATAAATAGAAGGGCCTCTATGGCAAGCATTTCCATTAGTCAAGTGTTAGATTACAAGAGCAGCACCGCTGCATATTTCCCAGCTCTCGCCGGCAACATCGCTGCTGGCTTGGAGAACACTATTCCTTTTATAGCAGGAGTGTGCACTCACGGTGTGAGTCGGCTGATAGTGTCCCATGACGTGCTGCTGAGGGTAGAACGGCCCCATGTGACTGGGCTCTGTCTGAGGCATGCCCGGGACATGCTGTACAGCGACTGCATCATGGGATGTAGCATACACGGCGCTGTGCTGACTCGAGGCATCTGACAGCGTGATGGAGCCTCCTACTACATCAGACAAGCCATCAGCTAGAAAAGAAATGATAAGCTAAATTAGAGAGAAAAAAACCATCATAAAACACAAATATATATGGTTGCAATAGTATTAAACCAACATGAATATATACAGAAATTCCCGAGGTGTTAAACCAGGGGAGAGCCCACAAACCCCGAAAATTATCCTATCTTTACTGTATTGGAGATAAGTCATGCCGTTAGAATATTTGGAGGAACAGCGTTTGACGGATCCCTGGTTCGGAAACAGCAATCACTTATTTGCTCTTGAGGATGCAAGAAAATAAATTGCTGACTGCCAAGACATCACATTACACAGTTTCCTATGTAAGCAAAATAAACTTAAAAGCAATTGTGATCAATAATACAAAGCTCATGCAGGGTATTATAGAGAGGTTCACTTGGGTTGTGGGCCCTATGCCACCAGAGATGAGCATATAAAACTTCAGTGAGAAAAGAACATTGGGTTAAATTTAATAACTAAGGGTATGTTTCCACGGTCAGTAAATGCTGCGGGTTGGACGCTGCGTACAGCCGCAGCATCCAATCCGCAGCGGCCAGATGTTACAGCACAGTGGATGGGATTTTATTAAATCCCATCTCCGCGATGCGTGCAGGGACGCCTCCAGCTTCCCTGCGTATATGCACATGAGGCGCGTCTTTCCAGACCGCAGCATGTCAATTTATCTTGCAGAGACACTCCGTTTCTGCAAGATAAATATCACAGTCCAATGTATAGGATGCAGTGATTCCGCATGGTTCAGTGAACGCATGCGGAATCACCGCGCGTACAAAAGCCGGCAGCGCTTTGGATGGAGCAGACATGTGCTGCGTACAAAGCGCTGCTAATACTGAACAAGGAAACATACCCTTAATGTAGCAAGTGCCAGGCAACATAATGTAGGGTGTACAGACCTGTAACAGATGAGCACTGCTGATATTGCTGCTGCTGGAGTTGCTGGCGCACATGCTGATCCACCTCGGTCTCTTCGCTCTCGTTCACTCCTGCCTGTGAAGCTCCCACAGGAACAGGGGCGCTAATCTGTTGTACTGGCGGCCCAACAGCTCTGCTCTGGGAATCCCGCCGTTCCTCTGTGTGATCGGCCTGCATCTTTCGTTCTCTCGTCTTTTTGATTAGGCACACTCTATCACGTATAGACTTCGCCACCGCCTTGCTGTCACTTTCATGGAAAAACCCGGATTTTACCTGTACAATGAAAAAAGTTAACTGCTAGCAAATATTGCATTATTTATTGAGAATGGACTGATGAAGGCACGAATGAATAAATATATAGCCACACACAGGCAGGCAGAAAGTGGGAGAGCAAGCCAAAGAGCCAGCGAGAGAGTGAGACAGGGAAAGACACACAAAAAGACAGAGGGAGAGACAGAGTGTGACACACACACAGAGTGACACACACACACACACACACACACACACACACACACAGAGTGACACACACACACAGAGTGACACACACACACACAGAGTGACACACACACACAGTGACACACACACACACAGAGTGACACACACACACACAGAGTGACACACACACACACAGAGTGACACACACACACAGAGTGACACACACACACACAGTGTGACACACACACACAGAGTGACACACACACACAGAGTGACACAGAGACAGAGAGAGTGACACACACACACACACACACACAGAGTGACACACACACACACAGAGTGACACACACACACACAGTGACACACACACACACAGAGTGACACACACACACACAGAGTGACACACACACACACAGAGTGACACACACACACACAGAGTGACACACACACACACAGAGTGACACACACACACAGAGTGACACACACACACACAGAGTGACACACACACACACACACAGAGTGACACACAGAGACAGAGAGAGTGACACACACACAAACACACAGACAGAGAGAGTGACACACACACACACACACACACACACACACACACACACACACAGAGACAGAGAGACACAAACAGATAAAGTCAGACACACTGATGGAAGCATAGATGGGGATAGATAAAACAGTCACCATTTCATAAGCCACTTCTTCAGGATTGTCCAAATCCAAGTTAAAGCTGAATTCTATAGCTTCATTGTCTTTGTGTTTTCCTTTGAGCTTTTTGGGATCTTCTACCCAAAGTCTTAAAGCTAGAGAGGCGTTCACACCATCATCATCCTCTGCTAATTCGACTCGTAGCCCAGTATCTTCAGCAAAGAAAGCATGATTCAAAAGGTCCTTAATGGATAACCTGGGGAATGAAAAACAGTTTTCATTCCTCTATATTTATATAGCATCAATTTACACAGCAGGGTTTACAAACCAGAGGGCGTATAGGCTGAAAGTTTCCCTCTGAGAGAAAGTTCAAAAACTCACAAATTGAAAGGCCCCCCATCATGGAGAAAGGTGGCCATGTAATAGGGCACATCCCTACTCCCAGTGGTTTACTATGGCACGTTCCTGAGCTACCGGAATAAACAATTAAATTATTGCAGATTTACTTTTGACACTAATGGTTGTTTTTATAACGGACATTGCTGTCATGTTTCTGGATGGCGCAATTACGACTGATTTATCACCAGGCATTACAGTAACCCACGGCTTTCCTTTGCGGTAGAGAGGTTACTAAGGGATGAACTCTGAGCTGTATATACATTACTGAGCAAAGTACTATACTGACCGTCAAGTTTCCTTACATATTTACTCTAGTAAGTACTAAAGTCTACATTTTTCAGATAAGGAAACCTATACAGGTCTCGACAATCAAATATATTTAAAGTGGAACTAAACTAGAATGTTGCAGCCACTTTGACTCTATGTTAATCAGTGAGGGAATAAGAATTTCTCATATGTGTACTTAATGTCAGGATCATTTTTCAAATATCTTAATCTTTTATTAAAATGATTGAAAAAAAATGTTGCTAAACAAAAATAAAAAAATATACATATTTGTTATAAATATATATATTTTATTTATTTATTTTTAAGAGACCTACTCAGTTTTAAAATAACTTTGGAGGTGTCTATACAATGGACAACCCTCAAAATGGATATAACTTTAAAAACGACACCCCTCCAAATATGCTGTCGGGAAGTTTGCTACCTCTTCAGGTGCCTAAAAATAGAGGAATAAACGAAAAATATATATATATATATTTTTCTACACTAAAATGGTGCTATTATCTTAATAGGCCACCATAGCTAGTAGACCTTGGATTTCCAAGGCAACTATTGGGGAAACCCAATCACAATATGAGGGTGCTGATGGGGATTTAAAAAAAAAAACAAAAAAAAAAACCCTTCCCCTCCCCCACCCCCATCCTCATTAACAACCTAGATGTGGCTGTAGATATTGCCAGCAGCATTTAGGGGTTAAACGTCAAAAATCGGTGCCAACGGTGATCGTGGCTAATGCAAAAGGGTATCAGCTATAGTATACAGCTGCATGTTAGACAGAGTTTATATTTATATTATACAGTGCTACATCTGTAAAAATTGAGCTAATGTCCTTGTAGAATACAAAAGTAGCTCTAAGGTGGTGGCTTACGAGGATCTACAAGAACATCATTCACCTGATAACCGACTGAACAACACTAGGGAGGAGCAGACCAAAATTTAACAGTCCGACGTTCTTAAGTGTCCGGTGACAGAGAGAGAGAGAACTCCGAACTTCGGGTCACCATACATTTCAACGGGGTTCTGGTTCATGTTTAAAGTCGGGTAAAGCTCTGGTTCCTGAACAGAACTTTCAACAAAGTCAGGTATCAGAACCCGAACTTCCAGGGTCCGCTCATCCCTAAATCTACACCCATTTTGAATGAGCGTGAATGATGCATTACATGCTGGCTAATTAAAGGGATTGTCTGCAAGTGAATTAAAAGTTAGCCGCGGGCAACAATACTGCTAAAATAATATATACTCAGCCATTTCGTCACCAGCGTTCCAGTGCTGCATCCCCAATTCTCACAGCTGGTCTTTATTTACATTGGCTGCAGACATCACCGTTGGTATAACCCATGTGAGCACTACAGAACAGGACTGCTGAGGTCCCTGATTGGCTGCAGCAGTCACTTGGAGATTATATGGGCTGTGGGTACATCACTGGAACAATGGGGGCTAGAGCATCTTTTCTTAGTTTAGCAGTATTGTGGTCTGGGAGCTGAAAGTTATGGACAATCCGTCGTATTTTCTTACCTTTCGGTCTTGTTTTGCCGTATGCAGCTTTCTATGATCTCCTTTACCTCCGGGTCAGACACTTTATTAAAGCTGGCAGGCTTTATACCCTGTATAGTATCAGAAAAGACAATTAGCAGTGCAGCTGTACTTAATATAATGTATCTTATTATCTGCGGCTTTATTGAGTAATCGACCCAAAGGCAAAAAACTTAAAAAAGGCATAAAAAGATCACGAGATGAAGAAGAGAATTGCTGCACGGGTGGGTCGCTATACCAAAATGGCAACAGACGGGAAAGGAAATAAATGTGGAACAGTCAGGGACTTGGAAAGCAAAACAGAATAAGTTACAGGTGAAAAGCAGCACATTTCACGTTATAATATGCCACAGCCAAAAGAAGAAGGAAGGGTAACGGATCGGATCCTACGGCTTTATAAAGAAGAGGGAAGGGTAACAGATCGGATCCTACTGCTTTATAAAGAAGAGGGAAGGGTAACAGATCGGATCCTACGGCTTTATAAAGAAGAGGGAAGGGTAACAGATCGGATCCTACTGCTTTATAAAGAAGAGGGAAGGGTAACAGATCGGATCCTACTGCTTTATAAAGAAGAGGGAAGGGTAACAGATCGGATCCTACTGCTTTATAGAAGGAATAATTCAGCACAACCGTGTTAAGAGGCGGACATACACTGGTTACTTTGCGGTAGATCTGAGCTGCGTTCTGGCATTCAGAGTATGGATATTCTGAGGTAGCCATTTCCAGCATGCACATGCCAAATGCATAGACATCCACAGATTCATCATAATGCTCCTCGTACATTTCTGGGGCCATGAATTCAGGGGTTCCTGAAGAGAAAATGATCAAAGACCTTTTGAAAAGAAAGTAATTTAGAAAAAAAAAAAAACACTTTGCGATAGGAAAAAATGCAACATCTCATACATTAGACAGAAAAGTGAGGCAGCGCTTCAGGAGCCAAAATAGTGGAAAAACATTACAAAAAAATAAAGATTTCTAAAATGTGGGTATCTAAAGAGCAGCAGATGACAAATATATTCTTCTATAAAACATGTAAATACACTAATAATAGAGGGGTTAGCATTTAGGTGATGAGGGTATGTGAAAAATTAAATAGTTGCCCTAAAAAAATGCAGAAAAGCGCCTGCTTTCCACAGATGGCATCCAGGGCCCGTATCTCTGCAGTGCAGTATGCCAGATCAAAAGAGACTACTAGACATTTACACATTAGTCAGCATTAAATCATTTCTTCGAGGGAAAGGAGGGAGACAGAAGCTCAGAGCTCGTGGCCATGGTCGGGGGGGTTTCCTCCTTAGCACGACATGATCACATCTGTTCCCCGTGTGTTTGCGAGGGTTTCCTCCCACACTCCAAAAACATACTGATAGGGATTCTAGATTGTGAGCCCCAATAGGGACAGTGCCAATAATGTTTGTAAAGCGCTGTGGAATTAATGCCGACATATAAATGAAAAAAATAAATAAATAAATCTATCTTGGTCAAACATGACACTAGCTCACCAATCACACTCTTTGCGAAGGACGTCCGCATCAATGTGGCCAGCCCGAGGTCTCCGATCTTCACAGAACCGGTGGGCCCCGTGATGAAGATGTTGTCACATTTCAGGTCGCGGTGGATTATAGGAGGAGTCCGGGTGTGAAGGAATTGCAGCCCTTTCAAGATCTGTCTGCACCAACTTCTTAACACTTTGGGCTTCATTACTTTAAATCGTTTCAAGTAACTGAATATAAAAAAGCAAAAGCATTGTGTTAATTTCTGCAATCAGAGCCCAGGAAAGGTGCAGAAATATAGAGCTTTTACAGTGTCTAACACCCCAATAACACATAATGCAACTTTCTCTACATGTTACCAAATGCTACAAAAGAGAAATGTTAGATATTACTGATCCTAACACTTAGAGGTCCTTAAAATGTAACTGCACTTTCAGAAAACATTGGACAGGAAAGAAGTTCTGGATAAGTACCAATCAAGGTGCGGGGACACTAGGAGGTGGCAAAAATGAAGGTGCAAAGGCACTCAGCAAAGTGCTGCTCTCCTCCAAAGCAGAAGACAGAGACCAAAACTCTGTAAATCATAACTGTCATTTTAATTTTCATTTCAGAAATCAAATCTTAAACATGAAAATAAACGACTTAGCAAAATATAGCTTATCAGAAAAATCGCCTTTTTTTCTCCTCCTGGACTGATATTGCACTCTCAATACAGGGGTAAAAACTGTATTCAGTGAAGACAGATTCTCTCATTACTTAAAGGGCACCTATCACCCCGTTTTTTTCGGTATGAGATAAAAATACTGTTAAATAGGGCCTGAGCTGTGCATTACAATAGTGTAGTTTGTGGACCCCGATTCCCCACCTATGCTGCCGAAATACGTTACCAAAGTAGTCATTTTCGCCTGTCAATCAGGCTGGTCAGGTCGGATGGGCGTGGCTTCTTCCCCCAGATATTGCGTAGTTTTCCGTTGGTGGCGTAGTGGTGTGCGCATGTCCAAGGTCCCCAATCCTGCACGGGGGGGTGAAAATAGCAGCGATGTCCGTTATTCCATCGGTGGTCGGTGGGCGCGGCCATCTTCCTTTGGCCGCGCGTGCGCAGAAGCGGCGCTCTGCTGGCCGCGGCTTCAGGAAAATGGCCGCCGCGATCTCCATCTGCGCACGTGCGGCATCCCGCGGCCATTTTCCTGAAGCCGCGGCCAGCAGAGCGCCGCTTCTGCGCACGCGCGGCCAAAGGAAGATGGCCGCGCCCACCGACCACCAATGGAATAACGGACATCGCTGCTATTTTCACCCCCCCGTGCAGGATTGGGGACGTTGGACATGCGCACACCACTACGCCACCAACGGAAAACTACGCAATATCTGGGGGAAGAAGCCACGCCCATCCGACCTGACCAGCCTGATTGACAGGCGAAAATGACTACTTTGGTAACGTATTTCGGCAGCATAGGTGGGGAATCGGGGTCCACAAACTACACTATTGTAATGCACAGCTCAGGCCATATTTAACAGTATTTTTATCTCATACCGAAAAAAACGGGGTGATAGGTTCCCTTTAAATAGGAGATAACCGCTGGTGCTCATAAGATTCTATGCAGGATGGAGGAGCTAGAGGCCGATATAGACATTCTGCTGCAAGTTCTCCTGAATAATCAGTTACAGTTCTCCATAAAATATAATCTGATTAATGTGAAAATCTGTAGGATTCACGGAAGACAGATTTTAACCAGTGAATTGAGAATTTTAAGAATGGAGGATCATTACAGGAGGAGAAAGAATCTGATGTATTAAATAAGATGCATTACATAGTTTCTAATTTTCAGGTGCACCATAGATGAAAACAAACCAAAAAAAAATTATGGTTAAGTTCATCTTCAGACTGAAAGTAGAGCAGAGCTCAGACCCCTTTTAGTTTTGCGATGGTGGGGGGTCTCTGCTCCCAGCTATAAAAACTTTACAAAAGTAACAGCACTTTCGGAAAACTTTATAAAAGGGCAACTGCAAATTGTGGAAAAAAAGATAATATACAATACATATACTGTATTAGGGAGTGGAATTATTGGTCATTACCCCTATACATTACTCTAATAAGGCTATGTGCACACGTTGCAGATTTGACTGTGGAATTTTCTGTGCAGATTCTGCATTTCTGGGCAGAAAACGCAGGTCAGAATCTGCGGCTTTTTTTGGTATGTGCACACGTTGCAGATTTTTGTGCGGATTTCTTTCTTTTTTTCCCCCTGCAGATTTCTATTATGGAATGGGTGCAGAAAAGCAGCAGATCTGCAAAAAGAATTGACATGGTGCTTTTTTGAATCTGCTGCGTTTTCGGTGCAGATTTTTCCGCATCATTAGCGCAGCATTTTTTTGCCATTGATTAACATTGTACTTTAAATCACTTGCAGATCTGCAGCGTTTTTGCGCGTAAAAAAAAGCTGCAGATCTGCAGGAAGTCTGCAACGTGTGCACATACCCCAAGAGTCGTCCTCTTGGTGGGCTGGTGCCATGAGAAGTTACAGCTGTTTTCTCCAACCATGCACTGAGGACCTGCAGCTTCCAGAACAAGCTGATAGCTGTAGTTCTGTAATAGCCCTTAAAAATAATGCAGGGGCAGACTAAGGATGCATTTCCATTAACAATGATATTAGAGGGAACTGCTTCTACTGTAAGGCTATGTGCACACGTTGCGGATTGGGGTGCAGAATTTCCCGCACAAAATCCGCATCTCCTGGCAGAAACCGCAGGTGCGGATTTACCGCGGATTTTGTGCGGTTTTGATGCGGAATTAATGTGGATTTTGTGCGGATTTCATGGGGTTTTTACCACTGCGGATTTCTATAATGGAAGGGTGCAGAAATGCTGCAGTTCCACACAAAAGAAGTGACATGCACTTCTTTTCAATCCGCAGCGGATTCAGTGCGGATTTTTCCGCACCATTAGCACAGCTTTTTTTTTTCCCTATTGATTTACACTGTACTGTAAATCACTGTGCGGAACTGCAGCATTTCTGCGCGGAAAATCCGCTGCAGATCCGCACAAATTCCGCATCGCGTGCACACAGCCTAACTTGTCCACATACAGTGCCAGTACATGTGAAGCAATATGTTGCTTTTTCCAGCCCCACATTAAGTAGCTCAAAAAGAACAATGTCCAGTGCCGGATCTGCTCTATAGGAAGGATGAAACGATTTCCTGCTATGTACATTGGAGTTTGGAAATGGATTTCTGCTCATTTACGGCAACAGGGGTAATGTATATTTTACTGGAAATTTCCACCATTAAGTGCACATCGTACTTCCTGTAATGTCAGGTTTTGGTCAGTGCAGTAAACTGAAAACCTAGAAAGGAAGCATGTAGAATATATGGAACAACTTTCCTTGATCAGGAACTTGAGTCTGCAATTCATATGTCCGCGAAAAGGAGCAAATGAGCAAAGGAAAAAACATGGGTCTCCTAACAGCGCTGCCAATTACTAAAATGAAAACCAATGATCAGCTACACTACCGTTCAAAAGTTTAGGCTCACTTAGAAAATTCCTTATTTTGAAAGAAAAGCACAGGTTTTTTTCCAACGAAGCCAACACTAAATGATTCAGAAATACACTCTATACATTGTTAATGTGGTAAATGACTATTTTAGCTGCAAACCTCTGGTTTCTAATGCAATATCTTCATAGATGTATAGAGGCCCATTTCCAATAACCATCACTCCAGTGTTCTTATGGTACTTTGTGTTTGCTAACTGTGTAAGAAGGCTAATGGATGGTTAGAATACCCTTGAAAACCCTGGTGCAAGTATGTCAGCACAGCTGAAAACAGTGGCTGATTAGAGAACGTATAAACCTGACCTTCCTTTGAGCTAGTTGAGAATCTGGAGCATTACATTTGTAGGTTCCATTAAATTATCAAAATGGCAAGAAAAAAGGAGATTTTTGTGTACTCACCGTAAAATTTCTTTCTCTTAGCCTCTAAATGGGGGACACAGGACCATGGGTGTTATGCTGCTGCCCACTAGGAGGCGACACTATGCATAATCTGATAAAGATTAACTGTGGCTCCTCCTCTGCAGTATACGCCCCTGGACGGAATCAGCCTTCTCCAGTTTTGTGCAAAAGCAGAAGGAGGAACACAGGGGGGGGGACACAGGACCATGGGACGTCCTAAAGCAGTCCCTGGGTGGGAAGCAATGGACGAATATTGTGCAGACAGGCCCCTATACTTAGGGCACCGCCGCCTGCAGGACACATCTACCCAGGCTCGCGTCCGCTGAGGACTGGGTATGAACCCTGTAGTGTCTAGTAAACGTGTGTAGGCTAGTCCAAGTGGCCGCCTTACACACTTGTTGTGCCGAAGCCTGGTGCTGAATGGCCCAGGAGGCCCCTACCGCCCGTGTAGAGTGTGCCGTAATACCGGCTGGAAGAGAATTCTTAAGGCGGTAGGCCTCTTGTATGGTGGATTTGATCCACCTGGCAAAGGTAGCTTTGGAAGCTGGCAGACCCTTGTGGCCACCTTCCAGAAGGAGGAAAAGAATCAGACCTCCGGAAGGATGCAGTCCTAGACACGTATATACTCAATGCCCTGACGAGGTCAAGCGTATGCAGAGCCTTCTCCACTCTATGAACTGGGACCGGACAAAGGGATGGTAGTGAAATTTCCTCATTGAGGTGGAAGTTGGACACAACCTTCGGAAGGAAGGATGGGACCGTACGAAGAACTACCTTGTCCTGGTGAAAGGCCACGAAGGGCCATCTGCAGGAGAGTGCTGTCAGTTCAGACACCCTGCGTAGCGAGGGGATTGCCACCAGGAAAACCACCTTCTGGGAGAGAAGGCGGAGCAGTACCTCCTTAAGGGGTTCGAAAGGTGGTTCCCGCAATGCTGTCAGGACCAGGTTGAGGTCCCACGTTTCTAGTGGTCGTCTGTAGGGGGGAACCAATCGGGAAACCCCCTGAAGGAAAGTCCTTACTTGCGGCTTGGTAGCAATGCGCCATTGAAAAAAGCACTGAGAGGGCTGACACCTGGCTCTTAAGCGAGCCTAATGACAGCATGGCCTCCAGACCCGATTGGAGAAAGCCAAGTACTTTGGGTAGGGAATAAGGGAGTGGGGTCTGGCCACGAGATTCGCACCAGGTAAAGAAAGCTTTCCAGGTACGGTAATAAATCTTGGCAGAGGCTGGCTTCCGTGCCCCGATCATGGTTCCAATGACGTCCGGCGAGAGCCCTGCCTGGGTTAGAACCAGGTCTCAAGGGCCACGCCGTCAAATTGAGAGCCCCTGAGTTCTGATGGTAGAACGGGCCTTGTGATAGAAGATCGTGGCGGTCGGGGAGACGCCAGGGGGCGTCTGCTGTGAGTTGTACGATGTTGGCGTACCATGTACGTCATCTGGGCCAGTCCGGTGCAATTAGGAAGGTTGGAACTCCCTCTTGTTTGATCTTCCTCACCACTCTGGATATCAGGGGGAGAGGTGTTAAAATATACAGAAGCTGGAACTGGGTCCAGTCCTGAACCAGAGCGTCTGCTCCAAGCGACCGCGGATCGTGTGTTCGGACCATGAAGTTGGAGACCTTGGCATTGAAGTGGGATGCCATTAGGTCCACATCCGGGGTCCCCCAGCGATGGCAGATCTGGTGAAAAATTTCGGGATGGAGAGACCACTCTCCCGAGTCTATTTCTTGTCGGCTGAAGAAATCTGCTTCCCAGTTGTCCACACCTGGAATGTGGACCGCCGAGAGAACCGACCCTGTCTCCTCCGCCCAGTGGAGGATATGTGACACTTCTCGCATCGCCTGGGTACTGCGGGTCCCCCCTTGGTGATTGACATATGCCACAGCCGTGGCATTGTCCGACTGTATTCTGATGTGAGAGGCTACCAGTAAGTGATGAAAGGCCCTCAATGCCAGGAGGATGGCACGAATTTCCAGGATGTTGATGGGCATGGTCGCTTCCACTGGGGACCACTTGCCCTGTGGTGTAGGTGCACTGCACCCCAACCCGTCAGGCTCGCATCGGTGGTCAGAACTTTCCAATGACCTGTGAGAAAGGATTTCCCCTTTGCTAGCAAGGTTGGCTTTGAGCCACCAGTGCAGGGACCTCTTGGTTGACAACATTAGCCGGAACTCCCTGTCGAGAGAGAAAGGGTTCTTGTCCCAGGACTTGAGGATGGCTGGCTAGTTGGAGAGGCCTGAGACGAAACTGGGCAAATGGGACGGCTTCTATTGCTGCCCCCATCCTGCCGAGGACTCTCATGGCAAACCGGAGAGATCGAGGGGGTTTGCGGAGGAGGGTGCGAACTCATATACGGAGAGCCAGTGCCTTGTCCTTGGGAAGGAGCACTAGACCCCTGGAGGTGTTGAATAGCATTCCCAGGAATGTCAGAGACTGACTCGGGGTTGGTGATGACTTTTGTAGGTTGACTAACCAGCCCATGCGACTCAAGAGTGTCGATTGCGATTGAGACGCTGAGCTCGCAGTCCTTGAAGGTGGGAGCCTTGATGAGTAGATCGTCCAAGTATGGAACGACTACTATGCCTCTGGAGTGCAGGACGTCCATGGTGGCTACCATGACTTTGGTGAACACTCTGGGAGCCGTGGCAAGTCCGAAAGGGAGAGCCACGAACTGGTAGTGGTCCTGGTCAATTGCGAACCTGAGAAACCTCTGATGGGCAGGTGCAATGGGTATATGCAGGTATGCGTCTTGTATGTCTATGGAGGCGAGATATTCTCCCTTCTCCATGGACGCAACGATGGACCGAAGGGACTCCATGCGGAAGTGACGGACCCGTAGGTATTTGTTGAGTTGTTTTAGGTCCAGTATGGGCTGAACGCTGCCTCCTTTCTTCGGAACTACGAATAGATTGGAGTAGAACCCTCGGAAGCGCTCGGCCATGGGGACCGGTACTATGACTCCTGCTTGAAAAAGCGAGGAGACCGCTTTCCGGAAGGCACGAGCCTTGACTGGTGGTATTGGGGGGACAGAGAGGAAGAATCGGTCCGGTGGGTTGGAGGTGAAGTCTATTTTGTATCCGGAAGACACTAGTTCCCTGACCCACCTGTCTTCTGTAATAGCCAGCCAGACTTGATGAAAGAGCAAAAGTCGGCCGCCTACAGGTGTGGTGTCTTCCGGGGTCCGTGAGTCATGATGAGGAGAAAATCTGAGATTTTCCTCCTCTAGGTTTAGACTGGGCTGCTTTTGACTGCCAGGTCTTGTCCGACCTTTGCGTTGATCGTGAGTTGTTCCTGCGTGGGGAACGGTTACGATTTTGTGCTGGACGCGAGACGGACCAGCCCGAAGAATTCCGAAAGGATCGGAATTGAGTTTGGTTACGCTTCTTGTAAGTGTGTTTAGGTTTTAGTTGGGGAAGAGAGGTACTCTTACCCCCGGTGGCGTTGGATATCATTGTGTCCAACTGTTCACCAAAAAGATGCCCACTGAGGTAGGGGAGGTGCGTGAGGGACTTCTTTGAGGCTGCGTCGGCTTTCCATTCCCGCAGCCAGAGGATACGCCGAATTGTGATGGCGTTTGATGCTATCCCGGCTACACCCCTTGCTGAATCCAGAGCTGCATGAAGCATGTAATCTGCTTTGACTGCTATTTGAACCGCTTGGTCCGACAGCTCAGGAGCGGATGCTTGGAGAGCTTGTAAATTTTTAGCCCAGGCCAGAATGGCCTTGGTAGCCCAAACTGAAGCGAACGCGGGAGCCAAGGATGCCCCTACGGCCTCGAAAATTGAATGAGCCATGCGTTCTACCTGCCGGTCTGCTGCGTCCCTGAGGGTTGAACTATCTGGCAGTGAAAGGAGGGTCTGTGCTGCTAGTCTAAAGACTGGGGGGTCCACTTCGGGTGGGTCTATCCACTCCTTGGTATCCTTCTGCAGGAAGGGGTACCTCGCCTCCAGATATTTGCGATTAGCGATTTTTTTCTCAGGCTGTGAGAACGGCTTTTTAAGGATCGCCTTAAACTCTGGGTGGCTAGAGAAAACCTTAGGCGGCTTCAGAGGTCCTTTAAAGGAAATCTTGTGTTCTGGGGCCTCTGGTGGCGGATCAGAAATGTCCAGCACCCGATGGATGGAAGAGATTAAGTCCTCAACTAGCGCAGTATTGCTAGGGGGGATTGGGATCAGGGACCCCTCCGTTTCCTTGTCTGAGTCGGAGTCACAGATGTCTTCCAAATCCTGTGTATCACTGAGGCGTCCCCTGCTGGGTGAGCTGGGGAGGAGGCATTCTCTGGTCGGGGATTGTGGAGATCTGCGTTGTCTGTCCCTGGAAGGGGACGGTCTAGCTGACCTGGAACTACGGTGTCTCTCCCTAGAAGGGGATGACCGACTGCTATGGGATGACGCAGATGGACTGTGGGTCCGCTTGAGTCCTGACCTAGACGTGGATGTGCCAGGGTCGTCCTGTCCCTGAGCCAAGCTCTCCCTTTGCTGGCTAACGGTCATAGCCGAGGCATGACTCTGCAGAGCCTGAAACAATGTGGAGGTTATGTTATCTATAGACTGCGTCATAGATTGCGACATCTGAGTGACCCATTCCGGCGTGGCATTAGACACCGAAGCATTGGCAGGGGCCTCTTGGGGCTCTGACACAGTAGTCTGAGTGCAGTCCTGGCAGTGTGGGTAGATACTGCCACTGGAGAGAGCGGTCCTGCAGGCTGTGCAGAATGCATAATAGCAGTCCTGCCTGGTTCTCTTGGACCTTGAGCCCGGCATAGTGCACAAGGGCTGCTATGCAGAGGACGTTACAGGGGTAGCTATGCAGAGAACCCTATAGGGGAGAGCCTTATAGGGAATATGGATTCACAGCCGAGTAAAAAAACCCAGCTGTGATCTTACCCCACCAGTTTGCTCCTAGGTCCAGCGCCGAAGATCCACAGTCCTGTGCCCCCCGGAGACTGGCTGGCCTGATCCTGCTGACCGGGAGATGCAGGGTTAATCCTTGCTGCAGTAGAAATGGCCGCCGAGGAGAAGAGTCAGGGGGAGAAGGGGCGGAGAGCTGAGAAAAAGGCGGCAAAGCTGTGTAAAAACGCGCCCTTTCTGTCTGGATCCGCCCCCTCTATGACACTATAGAGTGTCATATTTGTCATCCGGGGGGGCGGAGAGGAGGCGGCAGCTTCAGCTAGGCCGAAGCCGGGGCCTAAATTAGATGCCTGATGCCCAGAAGGGCTCCAGGCCGGCGCGAAAGTCCGGGAGGGGGCCAGATCTGAACCGGACCCCTCCGGATTTAAAGGCAGAAAAGCGGTGGGGCTGTAATCAGAAGGGGGGCCCGGTGAGGGGTCCCCCTGAGGCAGTATAGAGCTGGTGCTGCTGCAGAGACAGGGGCGCATGGGAGCCCTGTGTCTGTATTGTGCCATGCCTGCCTGCACTCCCCCCGGCCCCAACAGGAGCCCGCAGCTGAGCTGGGGTCCCTGGATGCAGGCGCAGTGTGCTAGCCCATTGCTGGGGGGTGCAGAGTGCTGCCTGTACAGGCCCTACCTGAGGCGTCTCAACCTAATACCCCCAGAGGGGGATTAGGGAGGGTGCTGTTGTCACCTTCAGGGGCCTTTTATCCTCGCCTCGACCTCAACCCAGAAACCAAAAGGAATTGGGGGAGGAGGGGGGGGTCTCGACTTCGAACCAGCACCCGAGGGACTGGGGAAGGAGCAACATGGGGAATAGCCATCTCTACTTCAACTGGGCACCCCGTGATAGCGGGCCAAGGAAGGAGCCATGCCGGGAGTCTCACAGGAGACCCACTTTTCTTCATCTGTAGTCCGTCGGAAAAAAATGGAGTAAAAGAAAAAAAATCTTAGGTGTGCCTCCCATGCGACACTAAGCAAAAACTGGAGAAGGCTGACGCCGTCCAGGGGTGTATACTGCAGAGGAGGAGCCATAGTTAATCTTTTTCAGTTTATGCATAGTGTCGCCTCCTAGTGGACAGCAGCATAACACCCATGGTCCTGTGTCCCCCAATGAGGCGACAGAGTAAATAACTTTCAAGTGCAATCTCTCGCATGGAATAGCCTTCTGTCGAGTTTCAAAGAAACTGAAGATTTCCTACAACAGTGTGTACTACTCCCTTCAAAAGGAGAGTACAAACAGGCTCTAACCAGAGTAGAAAGAGAATTGGGAGGCCCCGCTGCACAACTGAGCAACAAGACAAGGACATTAGAGTCTGTAGTTTGAGAAATCGACGCCTCACAGGTCCTCAACTGGCAGCTTCATTAAATAGTACACGCAAAACGCCAGAGTTAACGTCTACAGTGAAGAGGCAACTCCGGGATGCTGGCCTTCAGGGCAGAGTGGCAAAGAAAAAGCCATATCTGAGACTGGCTAAAAAAAGGATAAGATTAATATGGGCAAAAGAACACAGACATTGGACAGAGGAAGATTGGAAAAAAGTGTTATGGACAGACGAATCCAAGTTTGAGGTGTTTGGATCACACTGAAGAACATTTGTGAGATGCAGAACAACTGAAAAGATGCTGGAAGATTGCCTGACACCATCTGTCAAGCATGGTGGAGATAATGTGATGGCCTGGGGTTGCTTTGGTGCTGGTAAAGTGGGAGATTTGTACAAGGTAAAAGGGATATTGAATAAGGAAGGCTATCACTCCATTTTGCAACGCCATACCCTGTGGACAGCGCTTGATTGGAGCCAGTTTCATCTTACAACAGGACATTGACCCAAAGCACACCTCCAAATTATGCAAGAACTATTTAGGGAAGAAGCAGGCAGCTGGTATTCTATCTGTAATGGAGTGGCCAGCGCAGTCACCAGATCTCAACGCCACTGAGCTGTTGTGGGAGCAGCTTGACCGTATGGTACGCAAAAACTGCCCATCAAGCCAAACCAACTTGTGAGAGGGGCTTCTGGAAGCATGGGGGGGAATTTCTCCAGATTACCTCAGCAAATTAACTGCTAGAATGCCAAAGGTCTGCAATGCTGGAATTGCTGCAAAGGGACAAAAGCAAAGTTTGATGGAGAAAATTATTATTTAAAATAAAAATCTTTTTTTCGAACCTTGTCAATGTCTGAACTAGATTTTCAATACATTTGGCAACTCATTTGATTAATAAAAGTATGACTTTTCATGGAAAACACAAAATTGTCTGGGTGACCCTAAACTTTTGAACGGTAGTGTAAATATAAAGGAAAAGACACCATAAGGCTATGTTCACACACTGCATTTTTTATGCAAATTTTATGCTGCGTTTCACAGTACCAGCAAAGTCTATGATATTTCAGAAGTCTCATGCACATAGCTTGTTTTTTTTTCCTGACTTGGTTTTCACAAAATGCAGTATGTCACTTCTTTCAGCATTTTTCAGCCATTGAAAGCAATGGTTAGTGCAAAAAAGGCTGCAAAAACGCAGGCATCAGGTTTTGCTGAGTTCTTGGTAGCAAAACCTAATGAAATTGAATTAGATTTTTTAAAAGCAATAAACTATCAGCATGCATTACAGACAAATCTACCAAAAATGCAGTTAAAAAAAAAAACCCCCCAAAAAAACACCAAAACCTAAACAAAGTACGCAGCAAAAACTAAGCAACACCTGCAGCTTAACCCCTTAACCAGAGGTATTTTTGGTTTTGCATTTTTATTTATTTTTTGCTCCCCCTTCTTCCCAGAGCGATAACTTTTTTACTATTAAGTCAATATGGCCATGTGAGGGCTTGTTTTTTTGCGGAAAAAGGTGTAATTTTGAACAACACCATTGGTTTTAACATATCATGTACTGGAAAATGGAAAAAAAAATCCAAGTGCGGTGAAACTACATAAAAAAGTGCAATCCCACAGTTGCGTTTTTTTTTACTATGTTCACTAAATGCTAAAACTGACCGGCCATTATGGATGTCCAGGTCATTACGAGTTCATAGACGCCAAACATGTCTAGGTTCTTTTTTTATTTAAGTGGTGAAAAAAAATTACAAAGCTTGTTAAAAAAAAAAAAAAAAAAAGTTGCACCATTGTCAGATACCCGTAGCATCTCCATTTTTTGTTATCTGGGGCCAGGTGAGGGCTTATTTTTTGTGTACCGAGCTGACGTTTTTAATGATACCATTTTGGTGCAGATATGATCTTTTGATTGCCCGTTATTACATTTTAATGCAATGTTGCTTAGACCAAAAAAACATATTTCTGCCGTTTTGACTTTTTCACATTACGCCGTTTAGCGATCGGGTTAATTCTTTCTATACATTGATAGATCGGGCAATTCTGAACTCGGCGATACCAAATATGTGAATGATTTTTTAATTGCTTTATTTGAATGGGGCATAAGAGGGGCGAGTTGAACTTTTATGTTTTTTTAAATGTAAATTTTTTATTATTTTTTTTTTTTTTTACTTTTGCCATGCTTCAATAGTCTTCATGGGAAACTAGAAGCTGCCATAATCCGATCGACTCTGCTACATACAGGTGATGATCAGATCGCCTGTATGTAGCAGAATTGCTCACTTGCTATAAGCAATGAACACCGGGCGGCCCTCATCGCAATCCGGCAGTGACAACTTTAGAGGTCTGCTGGACACCTCTGGTTGTCATGACAACAATTCTGTGACCCGCGATCACATGATGGGGTCACCGATGGGCGGGATTTCCTCAGTTAAATGAGGCTGTCAGATTAACAGCAGCATTCAACTAGTTAACAGTGGCTGGCGGATCACGATTCCACCATCAGCTGTTAGAGGCACATGTCAGCTGATCAAAACAGCTGACATGTGCCGGAAAAGATGTGGGCTCAGTGCCGGAGCGGAGCCAACATCAAAGGGAGAGAGGGAGTCAGACATCGGTGTACTATTACGCCCGATGTCGCAAAAGGGTTAAACGTGGCAAGTAAGGGAAAAAAAAAAAACGCAGTGAAAACGCAAAGTGTGAACATAGCCAAAAGAAGGTTTTGCTTAGCTTTTTGGTGTTTTTTGTTTAGGTTTTGCAGAGTTTTTGTTAGGATACATTTGTCTGTTGTGCATGCTGAAGTTTAGGGCTTTAAAAAAAAAAAAAAAAATCTCATTGAGCTTAATTAGGTTTAGGCCCCAAAAACGCAGCAAAACCTGGTACCTGCATTTTTGCACTACCAATTGCTTTCCATGGGTGAAAAACACAAAAAAATGCTGAAAGAAGTGACATGCTGCATTTGGCAAAAAAACAAGCTCTGTGACAAAACAGTCAAGAAAAAAAAAAGGTGTGGGCATGAGATTTCTGAAATCTCAGACTTTGATGGTACTGTAAATCGCAGCTGAAAATTTGTACTACAAAAGTCTCAAAAACCCAACGTGTGAACATAGCCGTAGTCGATATAACACTAAGGCTATGCTAAATCTGGCCACACATGCCAGCCAATTTCCAGATGAACGTTCGTTTAGCTGACAGTTCTCTTAAGACTCCGAATGGCCGAGCATTCAGGTGTCTTTAAATGAGCAGAAAGCTGCTGCCATCTGTAGAGAAGCTTGGTGGTGACGCAGGAGCACAATCACACCTCTGCATATCAGCTGTAGACGGCATGTCAAACTCTATAAAACATCATCATGGAAACATCTGTGGACGGTGAAGTGTATATTTACGTTTTTAAAGTGCCAGACGTCATCAGTTCTGTCACTAGGACAATGCATTTCTTTCCCTTCAGTGAAGACTCCCAGGAATCGTAAAAACGCACGATGTTCGGATGCTGGAGCCCCTTTAACATCTCAGCTTCTTCTTTGAATCGTTGCTGCTCTGCTTTGGTTAGTTTTCGGTCCTAAAAAGGCAAAAAAAAAAATAGAATATTCTCTAATGTAAAAGCTCATGAAAACTGCTTCTGCGTTTTATTTTTTCTAGTTGAGCTCAGCAACCTTTTGACTTTACAGATTTGTTGTGGGACCATAACTCCCAGCATGCTAGGTCAGTCACAGGATGGACATATCAGTTAGTGCAGGAACAACAACTTGGTATTATCTGATTCAGCCATATTTGTATCATCACGCTGCACAATATTCCTGTCACACAGCGCTCTGCTCAAGTGTCAGCATCGACCCATATCTGTCAGATAAGTCTTTACTGTAACATTTGGATTGTGGAGTGAAGCGACCCATAAAAATTTGTGTCCTAGAGATAATCTGAGACGAGTACATTCGAGTGCATTGAAGTGAATCATGGCTGCAGGAGAAGGTCTGGTTCATCTATCCTGTATTTTTTCCGGGCCGTTTAGGCCTCGCGTGCTGCGCAGAGCACAAGGAGTTCCCTGGTTCTGTATTTACCCACTCTCCCACAGTTTACATAATTCACAAGAGAGGATGTGCCGGCAAAGAACCATAATTTTTAGGTCATCTTAAAAGGTGCAATCAATGACAAAAAGGAAGGAGTTATTGTTCCTTGTAAGACAGGTTTACACTGGGCAATGGTCAGGAATGAACGTTTCAGCAAATCATCACCCAGTGTAAGAAGCTCTTCAACGCAAAGAGATTATACCAGATTACATCGCATCATGACAAAATTGGCAGGATGCAAGGAATCATTTATACTGACCAATTACAGCAAATGAGCATTACTAGGAACGCCACCACCCGACGAATGAGCAAAACGGTTGTTCAGAGGGTGAAATCATTTTTTCAGGGACCTTAAAAACCATCATTCTTGGGAGCACAACATCCCGTGTAGACATTGTGCTGTCGAGAAAAATAACAGACCGCTCATTCAGTGCACATTGAAAGTGCAACTGACCTGTCTAAACAGGGTGCTTTACTATAGGACTACAAATAGGTGATCATTTAACGCCAAAAGTCATGCAAAACCTGCCTAAAGTCATCTTTTAAGTTTAACAGTCTTCCTACTTACAGTGCAATATAGCGGGGGTTAGAAAAATGATCGTGGCATTCCCAAGCCAGTCAGACCAGTGCATGTGACCAGAGAATGATCCCCAATTTAGGTGCATCGGCTTCTGGCATCCCAATATCAGTCCAGCTCATGTCAATAGGAAAGCAGCTAGAGAGCAATTTTCACACACACGATTGTTTTTACAAAATAAATAAATAAATAAATAAATGGAAACAACAGTGGAAAAGACCAAATTCCACTAGACAAGGATGGATGCTTTTGATTTTGGAGGAGAAAGCTGACAGGCTTATTGAGGTAAAGGCCCCAGCAATGTTGTGATCCTGCCCAAGCATGAACTACAAACATTTTGTCTTGGCAATTCCAAAATGAATGATTAGTGCTAAGATTCAGTTTGTTATAGGATATGAAAAACAAGAGAAAACATTGATGAAAAAGAGCGGCTCGTCAGGGAAGAAAACGTGCAGCGTTCAGAAAAAGAGCTCAGAGAAGCACGAAGTCTGAGGACTAGAAGGAAGGCGGCCGGAGAGGGACAGAAAGTAATCAGATCGGTGATCGATACTGAAACGGTTAAATGTAGAACATACAGAGCATGGCCCGATATACTTTTAATGAGGAGAGAGTATTGAATAGTAGGGTACATGAAAAAATGTCCCCGCAGGTGATAAGACTGAGCAGGAATCCAGTTATTATGAGCAACGCATTTACTTTATCTTTTTCTGTTTTAAAGAGTATTGGTACAACTCAAAATGTAACTGTATAGGATCTTATATTACTATATTACTCAAGATTGTAACATTTATTAACTAGTAGTGATGAGCGAGTATGCTCGTAACTCGAGTTTTCCCGAACATGCTCAGGTGGTGTCCAAGTATTTGGGCGTGCTGAGACATTTAGTTTTTGTAGCCGTAGCTGCATGATTTGATGCTGCTAGATAGGTAATCCCCACATGTATTCAGGCTAACAAACAGGCAATCCCTGCATGTGTTCAGTCAGCCCCCCGAGGAAGCCCACACGAAACGCACGTCGGGGCTGCATGGACCCTCACTAACCCTTTGATGTCGGCCTGCCCAGATGGTATAGTTTCAGTGGTTGTGTGTCCACAATAGTTACACAGAAGCTCCATATGCACCTTATCTATGATTAGCTGTTTTAATGTTATTGGTTTGTCAGGTTTTGTATAATTGTTTACTAAAATCACATTTTTAGTACTCTGTTTGGACATGTACTGCATGTGTTTGTGTAGGAATCATGTGTTCAGGTTGTCTAGCAGCCGCAAATCATGCAGCTACGGCGACAAAAACAAAATCTCTGAGCATGCCCAAATAGTTGGAGCCTACTCGACCATGCTGAAGAAAACTCGAGTAACGCGCATACTTGCTCATTACTATTAACTAGGCTGCGACCTTCCCCTCCCATCCCCACCTTCCTTACCTGCCACATTTTCGGGGGGGATTTCATAGATGCACTTTAATGAGCTGTAAATAAAGGGTTTTTTGTTTGGATATTCCAATAATTTGTTGGCATCTTTATTGTAATATATAGGGCTGAATTTTTATACTATTTTTTGCCCCCTTGGCTGTACAGCAGAGCTGATTGTGTCTCCTGGGTTTCAGCAGTTCCAGCTCCCTTTCTATACACATGACCGCTGGATCAGAAGGAGGAAACAAAATTAGTGCTTTCTATTACTATCCACACAGCGCTATAGCATTATTCAGTGCTATAAATAGAACAATTGGGAAGGCAGAGACAGTATAAACTGACCCGGCTTTCTATATGAGGAGCTCCCGCACGATTGCATACAGCCATTCTACTAAATAGTGATGTTTTAAAATGTCACTGAAGAGTAGAACGCAGGCTGCCCAGACACTTATAGTCTAAGGGCTGTCCATAAGTAGTTAATGGGTTTTTACCCGAATAATTAGTTAACTCCCCATACATAGGAATTACTGATTGCTGTGATCCCCAGTGATCTCAAGAACATAGGGAAAGGACTCTACAAAGCCTCATCTTAAATGAAGCGACGTGTGCATGTTTGACAGAGCACTGTACACAGCTTTCTCCGGCAGTCCCATAGGCAAAGAATGGAGGTGGAGGTCCACTACATGTAAAATGGTACTCTGCAGAGCCACATTCCCGTGCCCTGTTCTCGAGATATCACAGCAGACCACCACAGCAATCAGTAAGTTAGCCTTTAATTTTGGGAATACCACTTTAAAGGTTAGTTATGGCTTTTTAAATTATATACAACCATTACTTCCCCTTTTAATTCAATTAGTTACAATAGCCCCCCGATGGCATTGGAAGTAATTACATCTTGCCCATCATTCACGTGACCGATGCAGCCAGTCACATAACATTCAAACATCACCATTAAAAGATGTACTTAACGTCATCACTACTGAACCAGCACGGACCACAAGAGCGATGGGGGCTTCATGAAATAAATAATTATTTCCTTTTATAAAAAAAAAAAAAACATTCTCTACTCATTTCTCACTAGCAGAATCCCAGAAAACCATGACGAACATATGATGTGGCTCAAGTTCAACAGTTTTCAAAATGTCTGCTTGCTGTCAGTGACTTATTAGCTCAACCATCATTTCACAGTTAGTTACAGCCTTGTGATTCATTAGATTTCTTTTTATGGTCTCTCTCTTTAGTATTTTGTTCTATGAAACTTTCATGTAGACTCAGGAGAACCTTATGGACATGGATCTTTTTTCACCAATACGCGCGATGTCACTATTAGGCTTGCTCACACTGGCCTATATTCTCTTATGCAAAAGAATCAGTGTCACGGGGTTACCGAGAGTGTGGAGCCAGCGTCTGATTGCTCCTTCTCCGGAGCCAAGAAGAAGCACTTCGCAGTCATATTAAATGTGTTTATTTCTTCTGACAGAACAGGGGTTAATCGGCCATGTTGGAAATCCCTGTGCTCACAGCTGTGCTCGGTTAGCCACTCCTTTTCCCTTCATAATCTGGGCTGTTACTAATCCATGTCAGAGCTAGCATTTGCTGCATGGCTAATGGTGGGAGAGAAGTACATATGAGAAGGAGAGTTGAAGGAGTTTATTAGTGACTGTTGCTTGGTATATATGCGTGGTAATTCCTTTTCCTGCTCAGTTTTTGCTTATTCCCTTACCTTCACACCCCGCTGCATTCCTCTGTTACATGCGAGTAAGTATTTTGTATGCATGGAGTTTTCTATTATCCCTTGTCCACGTTGCCTTCTTTGTCAGGTTGGTGTATTACAGTGCACAGTAGCGCCCCCTCTTCCCTGGGTGGGGGAAGAGAACAGATGGAGGCCTAACTTAGGAGATAAGGCAAGGGTGGAGGCCCCGGCGTCTTTACCACCTTAAGTATCCGAGGAAGTAGGGCGAGCTAGGGCGCCTCCTAGTGTTAGGGACAGGGAAGGAGCCCCTGGTCCCAGGTCACCCGACAGCTGTGTTGTAACAAATCAGGCAGATTATGCTAATGTCACTTGGATCAAACTCTCTCAGAGGTTGATCGGAGTGTTACCTTAGTGTCATCAGATTCTCTCTCGTGAGAGAATTGCCTCAGAGGTGACATTCGAGTGCAGTCCATCGTTTCACATGCACCCACTAGACTTGTATGGGTGCGAGTGATCAGATTCAGATGCCTTCGATAATGTTGCTGCGAATCTTCATGAGAATAAAAGAACAGATCCGCACTGCCCCATAGTAGAATATTGGGCTGCGTGCTATACGAGAAAACAATCGGATAGCACCCAACCATGCTATAAGCTAGTATGAGCGAGCCCTTACTCTGGTGGGCTCGAAACTCTTGCCCTAAGAACAGAACATGAGCAGGACGGCTTTTCAGTCTTTGAATGTAAACAAAAATGCTTCAATTCACCAATAGCAAGATGTTATCTAGTAGAAAAAAAATAATTGAGACAGTATCACAATATTTTCTGACACACAAAATGATGACACTAATTTAAAGAAAAATAAAAAGCTTCTTTAATGTTCCCATTGCACCCACTGTAGGGGTGCGAGAACCTAATTAGGAGAAACACTGTATAAGTGAGCAGTATTTCACAGAGAAGCTTGGCAACTTTATTTTAATTAAACTGAAACTGTGGACCAGCAAAAAATAAACCAAACGCAAACTCCTAAATCCCAGTACGGCAAGATTGGATTAGGCTACAATTTCTGAATATAACGACTGTTCCCAGTTTTATCAGCAGGAGAGGAAAATTTGCTATGTCTTGTGATCAGACTGGGCCTGGCTGTGCTGGCGATATATGTCTAAAAACCAGAGGTCAAGCCAAAAACCATAGACTGCTCTCACTTTTTCAGCAAGTATTCCTGGAACGGAGATCCAAGGGGCAACTGACTGTAAAAGTTAAGTGAGCTTAAAGGCATCATCTCCCAAAACAGGGAAAATATATATATTTTTTATATACCCAAATGGACTTAACGTGCAGCAAAAAAATCAAAGTGTAGTTGAACATTTGCAGTATCCCATCTTCATAGGGAACATAAGGAGGATGTAATGTATGGGATCAGTCTCAGTCATCCCTGGTCCTTGCCCGCTGTGCTGGTGTAGAAGGGGATAATCCATCGGCACAGACTTATTTCCCCATTCTCACTATCTACGCATGACTTCGGCCCCAATCCTTGGAGACATCACTCACATTCCTTCTCGCTTACCACATCACTATTCTGACCCACATAGTCTTCCTTTTAATAGTACATTTTCAGTATTGTAGAAAATCTGGCTCTAACATCACAGCTGAAAAATGTCTCCATCCACTCTCCCCTTCGCTGTTTTACATATTCTTTAAGTGTGATCCTATTACTTTACAGGCTCTGAAAATCTGTAGGACATCCCTCCAACTTGATAGTGCAAGCAACAGCTAAAGGTACCTTCACACTGAGCGACTTAACAACGATATCGCTAGCGAGCCGTGACGTTGCAGCGTCCTGGATAGCGATATTGTTGTGTTTGACACGCAGCAGTGATCAGGATCCTGCTGTGACATCGTTGGTCGGAGCTAGAAGGCCAGCACCTTATTTCGTCGCTGGATCACCCGCTGACATCGCTGGATCGGTGTGTGTGACACCGATCCAGCGATGTCTTCACTGGTAACCAGGGTAAACATCAGGTTACTAAGCGCAGGGCCGCGCTTAGTAACCCGATGTTTACCCTGGTTACCATTGTAAATGTAAAAAAAAAACAAACAGTACATACTCACATTCCGGTGTCTGTCCCCTCGCCGTCAGCTTCCCGCACTAACTGTGCGCGCCGTCCGTAAAGCACAGCGGTGACGTCACCGCTGTGCTTTCCGGCCGGCGCTCACAGTCAGTGCAGGAAAGCACAGCGCCGGGGGACAGGCACCGGAATGTAAGTATGTAGTGTTTGGGTTTTTTTACATTTACACTGGTAACCAGGGTAAACATCGGGTTACTAAGCGCGGCCCTGCGCTTAGTAACCCGATGTTTACCCTGGTTACCAGGGGACTTCGGCATCGTTGGTCGCTGGAGAGCTGTCTGTGTGACAGCTCTCCAGCGACCACACAGTGACGAAACAGCGACGCTGCAGCGATCGGCATCGTTGTCTATATCGCTGCAGCGTCGCTTAATGTGACGGTACCTTAATACAATGGAGAGGACTGAAAGACCATTTCGCCCGGGTGACTAATTAGTTGTAGTATCTCTATCAGCAGGAATAACCTGTGTCCATGGCCCTGTATCAAATTCCTAGACATAACCAGAAGTTATTGGGATCTTACTTATCATACACATCTCATTTTTCTTATAGAAAAGAGATACATTTTTAAAAATCAACCCCTTTGAGGCCATAGGAGATTATGTTTGCATAAAAAAAATTTTAAAAAAATACCGTAGATAATGTTTGCTAATTTTTCAAGAAGGGGAAAATATTCATGAGAGTGTCTAAAATACATGATTTCCTATTCATTCATTTTTTTTCTTGTTTTTTTCAATTAAGGCCAATGGACATAACCCTCCAAACATACGGCATTGGTTCTCATAGGTTGGCACATTCCTGAATCTGGTTGTGAAGCTAAACTGTAAGAAAGCAAACATAAATATACATAAATCTGAGAAATATGTGAAATGCCGGTGAATTTCCACAACGATTTTTTCAAATATCTGAGATATTTACTACAGGATCTACCTGTCGGATCTGCAGCATGCAAAGCCAAAGAATGTGAACATGACCTGAGGCGATGTGCACACGTAGGAAAAGTGCTGCAGAATTTTCTGCACAAAATCTGCATCTCCTGGCAGAATCCGCAGCTGCGGATTTACCGCGGTTTTTATGCGGATTTTCAGCGGTTTTTGCCACTGCGGATTTTTAACTTGGAGGAGTGCAGAAACGCTGCAGATCCGCACAAAAGATGTGACATGCACTTCTTTGAAATCCGCCGCAATTCCGCACTGATTTTTCCGCACCACCAGCACAGCTTTTTTTTTTTTTCATCCCATTGATTTACATTGTACTGTACATCACAGTGCGGATCTGCATTTCTGCGTGGAAAAATCCGATGCGAATCCGCAGCAAATCCGTATCGTGTGCACATAGCCTAAAGGACAGTTTGTAAATGAGCTTTTTATTAGGTCTGAAGCAAAGCAGTGGCTTTTTCTGTAAACATGGTAGCAGCAAAAAACGTCACTATTATGACTACATCCTAGAGGACAGGAGGGAGCAATAGTCTGAAATCTGTTCTACAGACTGTGCAGACACTATGTTTAAGGGCAGCATTAGGAGCGCGGGTAGCACGAGAACGAGGTGCAACTGCTAAGTCTATTGTAAAAGGCTGCATGGTCTTGCACAAACCAAGAAGCCATTAACAATAAGCAAACAAACCATTTACAATTAATTTCTAATGATGCGCAGAAAGGGCATGCAACTTTTAGGGAATGGCTTCTTAGAAATCACAACTCAGAAAAGTGACAAACTACGAGAGAGCCCAGCTTTCCGCACCACTCTCCTGCTATACTTTAGATGTCTGTCGGGCGTCTCTACCATACACAAGAGCACTCGCTCAGCCGAGCACTCCTGTGATCTCTAGGAGAGCTCCACCAGTGGTTTATCTCAGAGAGAAAAAACTCCAATCTGCATCTGACTGGGGAAAGAGGATCAACGGTGGAGATCGCCGCCCTATATGTTACCACATGTCATAAGCCGAGAGGAAAGCAACACCCGCGAATGGACTATTACTGTGCACCTCAACATCCCCTCCCCAGAACCCCCGATTCCCTACCCGGTCACACTTAATTTTTTTCTTGCTTTGGCAACACTAATTGTATTTTGGTCCCGCTTAATAAAGCACATCTGAATTTGAATAGGATATGTGAAATTCGACATGCTGGATCCTTATCTCCTCTGACAATGATCTGTCGAGGGACCCATACAAATTAAACTGTGGATTGAACCTAATAAAATAGATTAGTTATAATGTACATGGAGGGGGCGAAGGGGTTTTAGTAATCTCCTCTAAGGAGCAGCAGGCAGTGAAGTAATTCACCACCATCTTCACACTTTCTTAAGTTGTACTGAGAGGGAGAAGGAAGGCACTGGGTCATTGAGAACCCGGCTGTTTACCAGGTAAATATTGATATTTTTTCCATTTTATTCAGTTTGCTCCTGTACAGTGGTTTCGTATGTTTGCCAATGGCAATGTAAAATGAAAACTTTCCTGCCATCTGGGTCTTAAAATCTGCAATGTTACTTTCCGCAATAGATTTTCAACTGTATATTTCACCCACTGTAATTGAGAAAGGGTAAAATAATATTATTATTATTATTATTATTATTATTATTATTAATAATAATAATAATAATAATAATAATAATAATAAATACACTACTAAATAAAAGAATTACTCCCAAAAACTTTCTACTCTTCCTTAGATTGGGGAAGAAACCAGTGGTAATCTATCAGCAAGCAATCCCCGATTATCCAAAAAAAAAAAAAAAAAAAAAAAAAAAAGGGCCAAGGATCCTATGAACCATGTTCTGCAGCCCTGCCTTCAATGCAGCAGATACGGTAAAAAAAAAACAGATCGAGAGTCTGATGCCGCCGGATCCGTTTTTTTTTCATATACTTTTATTAGCGACAGATGGCCTCACGTTTCATCCGTCGAAAATTGTTTGTCAAGCAGCCGGAGACAACGGACAAAGTAAAGTTAAGTTTTTTGTTTCAGTCAAAAAAAAAAAAAAAAAAAAAAATCGCTGTCCGTTGTTTGTTAGAATGGAAGCCTATGGGCGCCGGATCCGCCAAATGACGGAATCCGGCGACGGATTCCGCTTTTTGTAGGATCCTTTAGTCAGCCCCCCTAGTTGGATCCGTCGAAAAAAAAAGATCCAACACAACATTTTTTCAATCTGCGACGGATCCGTTTTTTCCTTCAAAAATACTACAGATTGCGACTGATGGCAAAAAACTGATGTGTGAAAGCAGCCTTAGCCAGACCACCGACTCAGATTCCTATAATATATAATAAATTGGGTTCAGTGCTCTAAATGCTTTCAGAAGAATTTGGGAAAGTTATAAAATGTCCTATAAATGTCTGTTCTTTTCCTGATCTAAGGATCTTGGCTTTTAGTTAAGATGAATCTGTGCTGCACCTGCTCACAGCGCTGAGGCAGTGCTGTGGAGTTGGAAGTCAGGGAAATTGAGGAGTCGGGAGTAAGTGATTTGGCTTACCGACTCCTCAATTTCCCTGACTTCCAATTCCGACTCCACAGCACTGCCTCAGTCCAGAGCAGGTATATAAAGTGCAGCACAGGTTCAACACAACTAAAAGCAGAGATCCTTAGATCAGGAACAGAACAGACATTTATAGGACATTTTATAACTTTCCCAAAATTCTTATGAAAACATTTACAGCACATCCTGCACTTTACTACTGAACACAATTTATTATATATTTTAGGAATCTGGCCATTTTATATCGACTCCATCTCAGACTCCGAATGGACACTGACGCCACAGCCCTGGATGTGTGCGTGCCTGACCTCCACTCTATCCTTTGTCTATGGGACTGCAGGAGAAGGCAGAGCACAGTGCTCCGCCATTTCTGGCAGTCACATAGGCAATGAAATGAGTGGAGATGCAGTATGTTCAGTCATTGACCCTCCCCAGTAAACAATAAGTTAATTCCTATCCTATTAATAGGGGATGACTTGATTTTGGAATAGCCTTTTAGTTCAAAGCATAGCATTTGTATTGTCTCAATTAATTACTTCATAACAAAGTAAAAAATAAAAAAACAAAACACAGAACTGGTGACAGCAACTTGACAAATTCAATTAGTGAGGGTATAATAAAGTTTGGGATAATCAACAAGCTTCATACTAATGTGCCCATTAGGTAAGGTTACTGGTTTCAGTACTCAATGTGACAATCTTAATAACAAACAATCCCCCCAGGCTGGCAATAAAAATAAAAATCTGCACTCACACCCAGTGCGTCTGCCCCCCCCCAATCCAGACACGGGTACCATTATCATAAAATCTTTCTGATCTACTGAATGAGGAAGCAGGGAAAGGCCATAAAACGCAGAGAGCAGGCTAATGAATAACCTTTATTACCACAGGAGTCGGACACATTTTTAGTCCTGGATTCGTGCGCTGAACATATGAGGAGCGTTCATTAAAGATTTCTCTTGACCCACTTCTATTTATCACAGGACGCTGAAACTGCACATGTGTAATGATATAAGTCTCTATAGGTTACGTGCCAATTTGCAATTCAGAACTGATAACGGTCTTGATTTTACAGGTGCTAAAGTGGTGTGAGATAATGGACCCAGTGGAATACAGAGCAGTCATCGAGTTCCTTTAATTGAAAAGTCGCACACGAAAGGAGACGTTCGATGAGATGAAAGCAGTTTATGGTGGCGATTCCCCATCATGTGATGTAGTCAAGAACTGGCATCGTTAATTCAAATGTGGTCGGACTTCAGTGCAAACAGCTCCAATTCCAGGGTGATCCCACTCTGCTATTGATGAACACACCATCCAGCAAGTTGAGGTTGCCATTTTGGAAAAATCACTGCGCAACCATTCACCACCTAGCCTAAAATGTGAAGATTAGTGTGGGGTCCGTGGAAAAAATCATCCAAGACCATTTGGACATGCATAAGGTACCCGCTCGCTGGGTTCTCCGGCTGCTCGCACATTTCCAGAAGCAAGATCGAATCGAATGCTGCCAGGCTCTATTGATGATGTGCTTTTGGTAACTTTTTCAACAAACTGATCACACAGGATGAAAGCTGGGTCCATCACTATGATCCTGAGACTAAACTCCACTCGATGCAATGGAAGCAACATGACTCACCGCCAAAGAAGGCACGTGCCCAACCCTCGGCAGGCAAGGTCATTGCTCACGGTATTTTGGGACCAGCAAGGAGTAGTATTGATGCAAAGGATACCATGATCACTGGGGCATACTATTCTTCACTGCTGCGGAAATTGCAGGAGGCCATCAAAACCAAGAGACGTGGCATGCTCACCAAAGCTGTCCGTCCGTCCGCCTTCTGCAAGACAATGCGCCAGTTCACAACTCACATGTTGCCCAAATGGAAGCATGTGCCTGTGGCTTAGAAATTCTACCGCATCCCCTTATTCACCCGACCTCGCACCATCGGACTTCCACCCCTTTCCAACAATTAAGTTATTTTTAAAGGACAAGCATTGTCCAGATGATGAGACTGATTTCCTAAGTCACACAGTGGCTTTTGGAGCAACATGTCAACTTCTACAAGCGAAGTGATTACAGTTGCTTAAAGAGATGGGAGAAGTGCGTGTCCCTAGGTGGCACCTATGTAGAGAAGGAATAATAACTGTGCCAAGTTTCATTGCCCTCAGTCCTCAGGAAGTGGGTCAGGGGAAATCTTTATTGAACACCCCTCGTGCTTATTAAGTCATAATTTATTTATGCGCTTCTTTAGAGGACCACTGTGTTGATGCCGCACTGACTAGTATGTATTAAGTTTACCCTTCTGGAGATGTAATCAAGGCCAAAACTGTTCAGCTAAACATTAGACTATAAAAATGTGGCACACGGGCTCCTTAGTGAATCCTGATGGTAGGTGGCCAAAGGAAGCTTTCCGTCCTGAAAATCTGCCGTGTACCTCCTCTATGTGCACATATCCTGAGGAATCACATATAGGCCCCTGTCAATAGTACAAGCCATGTAGCATTAGAAGATGGACTTTATAGACCTTTTTTCAGCAGTATCAGATATGGAATGTGGAAGTAAACTTTTTTTACCTATGGAAAACAACAAGTGCAACCCAGCAAGCAGATATATTGAAATCGATTTGTGGTAATGTTACAGCAAATGTCACTACGCAGTCTTAAACGATTTGTCCAGTGACACCCATATCCCCACTTCACAACTACTCATACCAGCGGATGCGATCAGAGAACGATCACAGAAATAAGAGCTGTAGCCTACTGATTAATCCTGCGGTTATCACTGATCATATTGATTTAAATCAATGACAATTTAGGCCCCGATTCAACATGTGTGTTTTGGATTTTTTTCTTTTTTAAGTCACTTTCCTTTTTTTGTCTTGTGGAATTAGATGCAATTTGTTTTGCACCAAACTCTTCAAAATGAAGTACGCACAAAATAAAAACTGGTCTTTTTCTGTCATGGATTGTTTGTGCCTTTTGTCACATGTTGTGCAAAATGGTATGCAAATGCGTAAAAAAAAAAAAACTTGAGGTAAGTAATTGATGAATCCCGCGAAAAACATCTGGAATTGATAAACTCTGCCCCAAAAATATAAATATATATTTTGTATACACACACCAAAAATTATATATCGAAAAGATTCTCAACAGAACCAAAAGGTTACGGAGACCCAATGGGCTCTAAAACACAGTTTTTCATAACCTCTTATGGAGTGCTGATTTTTTTTTTTTTTTTTTTTTTTTAAAGCTGTCTGGTGGTTTGGTAATTGTCTGTAAGAATTTTCACCCTTACTGACTTTACAATGCCTGCTAGTACTTTTATTCTTTATCTAAAAATATATATTTAAGCAAGTGCATATAGAATTATCTTTAAAAAGGCGCAAACAGAATAATGACTGTTAGGGTATACATCCACGTTCAGGAAACGCTCCGTGTTTGACGCTGCGCAGAGCTGCAGCATCAAACACGCAGCGTCCAGATGTTCCAGCATAGTGGAGGGGATTTTTTGAAATCCCGTGTCCACTATGCGTGGAAACACGCATTCGTCGGGCCTGCGACTCCGGACATGCTGCGCGTCTTTTAAGATCGCAGCATGTAAGTGTTCCTTGCGGCGACGCTGCGCCGCCGCAAGGAATAACACAGGGCCCTATGCGAGGGGTGCGATGATGCCGGATGTGTGCAATGAACACATCCGGCATCATCGCGTCCCAGAAGGGGGCGGGGCTTAGCGCCGAGCGGGTTTGCCGCTCTGACGATACCGCCGGCCATCCTGATCGTGGACACATACCCTTAGAAGCTACCTTAGAAGCTACAAGGAATCTGATTACAGCTGCTCCCCTTTACTATCAGAATTGCCCCATTTGTAACAACAACAAAAAACAGTTAATTAATAGATATATATTAGGAAATTACTGGGGGGAGGGAGAGGCTTCAGTAAAATACGTACAAATTTAAAGTCCATAGTACAGGTGACTCCCCCTCCAAGAATTCTTCTATAACATTCATTGTAGAAAAGAGGAGAGGTTATTAATGATCGAGGAATTCACCATACTGAAACCATTATGGTCAGTCTTCCGACACATTCCTTGAACAGTTTAATCATTAGCCAGAAGATATAGGTTGCCACATTTAGGCTATGTGCACATGTTGCAGATTTTAATGCGGATCCACAGCGTTTTTGGATGCGTGGAATTGCATGAAATCCGCAGTATAGTGCACAAGCAATGTTAGTCTTTGTGAAATTGACATTTGGTGTGCACAATTTGTTTTGCCGATCTGCAGCGTTTCTGCACCCACTGACTTCCACTATGTCAGGGCAATCCCCAGCAAAACCGCAGGTTTAAAAAAAGATCTGCGGGTTTGCTGCAGATGTGCCTGCGAGAAACGCAGATCGGGAGGGGGGAAGAGTGTGTGGGCAGAGTGTGTGCGGATACTGTGTGTGCGGAGAATATGTGCGGGGCTGTATGTGTGTCAGGCATCGGCCCATCCGGCTATGCCTGCTACAGTGACAGGTAGCCGGACGATGGGACAGCAGTAGTCCCATCATCCGGCTATTGTGTTCAAGTGTAAAAAAAAAAAAAAAAAAAAAAAAAAAACATACACACATACAGTACATACATACAGACATACAGGACATGCTCCCCATACAGCTAATCCCAGAAGCCCTTGATCACCTGTAAAAAAAAAAAAAAAAAATTATCAACAGTATACTCCCTGATCCGCAGTAATCTATGCAATAACGAGTGTCCCACGACGATCTCCCGTGGAGAGCTGTCACATCGGCAGATGCGACCGCTCTCCAGGGGCTCCGGGATACAATGACAGAAGGTATCCTTCCGCACTGTAAGGGTACCGTCACACAGTGGCATTTTCATCGCTACGACAGTACGATTCGTGACGTTCTAGCGATATCGTTACGATATCGCAGTGTCTGACACGCAGCAGCGATCAGGGATCCTGCTGAGAATCGTACGTCGTAGCAGATCGTTTGGAACTTTCTTTCGTCGCTTGATCACCCGCTGACATCGCTGGATCGTTGTGTGTGACAGCGATCCAGCGATGCGTTCGCTGGTAACCAGGGTAAACATCGGGTAACTAAGCGCAGGGCCGCGCTTAGTAACCCGATGTTTACCGTGGTTACCAGCGTAAAAGTAAAAAAAAACAAACCGTACATGCTCACCATCTGATGTCCGTCCGGTCCCTTGCCGTCCGCTTCCCGCTCTGACTGTCTGCCGGCCGGAAAGTGAGAGCAGATCACAGCGGTGACGTCACCGCTGCACTCTGCTCTCACTGTACGGCCGGATCTGTCAGAGCAGGAAGCGGACGGCAAGGGACCTGACGGACATCAGATGGTGAGCATGTACGGTTTGTTTTTTTTTACTTTTACGCTGGTAACCACGGTAAACATCGGGTTACTAAGCGCGGCCCTGCGCTTAGTTACCCGATGTTTACCCTGGTTACCCGGGGACTTCGGCATCGCTCCAGCGCCGTGATTGCAACGTGTGACCGCAGTCTACGACACTGGAGCGATAATCATACGATCGCTGCGACGTCACGGATCGTGCCGTCGTAGCGATCAAAATTGCACTGTGTGACGGTACCCTAACCCTCCACCGCTGTGAGAGCAGAGTTCATGCTGTCACTTGCGGCACCGCTGCGTGGGAAAATTCTCACGCGGCAATGCCATAAAGTGAGAGGCCATTGAAACCTCAGTGATAACACTGCAGGAGCCATGGTCTCCTGTCAGTGTGTCACTGGAGGCCTGTAGAGCTGTCCTGATGTGACAGTTCTATAGGGGAGATTGTCGTGGCGCACTCGTTATTAAATGGACTGCGTCAGACCAGGGAGTATTTGTGTTGGTTTATTATTTTTTCTTTTTTGCAGGCGATCGAGGGCGTCACATGGATTGGCAGAAAAATAAAGATGGCAAAATTGTGTGGTGTTTTATTTCATTAAAATACTTTATTCTGCATGTGTGTGTTTATTTAACCCATTAACAACTATAGGATTATTAAAGGATAGGTGTCTTATTGACGCCTCTCCATTACTAAGCCAGCTTGATGTCATCTTACAATTCAAAAGGCGACATTAACCCCCTATTACCCCATATGCCACTTCTACAGGGCAGTGGGAAGAGAGAGGCTAAGTGCCGGAATTGGCACATCTTACATTTCTGGGGCGGCTGAGTGCTGGTGTTTGCAGCCCGGGGGGGGGGGGCCAATATCCATGGCCCCTTCCTAGGCTATGAATATCAGCCAGCAGCTGTCTGATTAGCCTTCTCTGGCTATTAATTATAGGAGGACCCCATGTCGGGTTTTTGGGGGTTTTTTTAGGTTTTTTTTAGTGTTTTTTTTTTTGTTTGTTTTTTTTTTTTTTTTGGGGGGGGGGGAGTCCCCCTATTTTAATAGCCAGTAAAGGCTAAATATACAGCTGCAGGCTGATATTCATTGCCTGGGAAGATCCGTGTATTAACCCCTTCCCAGGCTATAAACATTGGCCCCTAGTCGCTGGCTTTCCCTCTATGGCGCAGAAAATTGCGCGGGAGCCCACGCCAGTTATTTTTATAAATTAAACAGATTTTGTGTTTAAGGCCAGGCTCACACTTGTGAGAAACTCGCACGAGTCTTTCGCATCGATACCAGACACTGCCGCTTGCACTCGGGACAGAGCGAGCGGCTGCATGCATTTCTTTGCAGCTGAAAGCTCCAGTTCCAAGTGCCGGCGACAGTGCCGGGTACCGAGGTGCGAGACTCGGGCGAGTTTCTCGCAAGTGTGTCCCCGGCCTAACGCAGAGATTGTGTGTGTGTGTGTGTGTGTGCGTGCGTGTGTGCGTGCGTGCGTGCATGCCTTTAACTCTATGTGCATTTTATTATGTTTATTACTAAACATCGGGCTTGGTATTATCTATCTATACCACACTGCTGTCTTGGAGTGGCCGATTACCCAGGCAAGTAGAACGCTGCTTACACTCTCCATGCGTTATACACTACAAGCGAACCTTGTAAGCTGACTGAATCGCTGGATCTGACCAGCTTTCATCTGACTGAAAAGAACAGGAGAGTTCAAGAGAGCCAAAAGATCAAGACAGAGTCCAGGAGAGCGAGCAAGAGGGGAAAAATCCAATTCAAATAAGTGAGAAAGTCTAGAGCAAGCAAGCAAGCGATTTCACGAGAGCAAAAGCACGAGTGAGGTTCTGCTTCAATTATTCTAAATGTGTACCACCACCTTTAGAAACTAAAGAAGCAAAAGAGAGTGAATGCTCAAGTATGTATGCGTTAATGTGTTACAAAAACTTGACTCCTATAAAAACACATGACCCTTCCACAGGATAAAATCTTTGTGAATGTGAACACATTACCAAGTCGTAAACTCACATTTAATACTACTAAATAAAGAATGCTTCAATTACCAAGTCATAAAACAATATTTAATCCTACTGAAGAAAGAATGCTTTCAGATTACGAATGTCGGCCTATGGGACTGGATCCAGATAAAGTCAGGGCCTGAGAGGTATGTGAGCATTAATAAATTAGCCATTAAGAGCAACCAGAGTGAAGCGCTCTGTACACTGCTGACAGATAAATCTAACAGACCTAAAATTATCTGCTGCAACACTCAGCCTCAGGGTAGAAATGGAACAGAGGCCACAAACATTCATAAGTATGGTGAGAGGTTTCATTATATTTTTTTCATCTAATATATAATGTCAGCTGTATGCTACTGGAAACATGAAGGTAATGTTTCGCACGGTAGATGTGCTACTACACTCTGGGTTAACCACAGTCAGGTAGTCATGAGCACCCGATCTAAGCCGTTCCCCACAGATCCCGAACAAAAAGCATGTAATTTACTTGTAAGCACAGTGTACACACAGAGGAGGCGCACACACCAGTGATCGATAAGGAAAGGGCATGTGGGACTTGTTTAGGAAACAGGTCGATTACTCAGGTTGCAGAGTGATCTCCAGAGGTTGGTGTCTGGACAGTCTGCATCCACAACCGCAGCTCCAGACCAAGATGGACCTGGAACACTTAAGTCTATGTGTGAATGTGTAGACCACAAATAAAAGACATGTCTTCTGAAAGACAAGTAATTACTGAGAATGCATCAAACTTGAGGACTCATTAAGGAAAACCAAATATTCTCCAAAATAAAATGTCTACTCCTAAATCGTAGATAAAAACACAGAATCTGAAAAGATGGAAAAAAAAAAAAGTAACCATCTTCGGATCTTATGAAAGCTCTGTACCTTTATTTCAAGATGCAACAGATGACAGAATAATTATCAGTTTTCCTGATACTTTTTGTTCGAACAAAAGATCCTTATTCTCGGCAGCACATTGTCTCGTGTGACTAGCGCTACTGAAAACAAATGGTAGCTCATGCGCACTGAGCGATCTATTACAGATCAGTCTGTGCACATCTGAAGTCGGGTCTGCCAGTGTGAACAAGATACTAAAACAGCTGCTATCAGCAAACCTGTTACCAGTCACCCCTTGTATAGAGCTGCAAATCGTGAAATATAAATGGACCTTGCTCTGGAAATCTATGAATAAAACAACATCTGGGTGTAAGGCTATGTGCACACGCTGCGTATTTGCAGCGGATTTGACGCTGTGGATCTGCAGCAGTTTTCCATGAGTTTACAGTACCATGTAAGCCTATGGAAAAACAAAATCCGTAGTGCACATGCTTCGGGGAAAAAAAAATAAAAAAAAATCGGGCGGAAACGCAGTAGTATATATTCCGCAGCATGTCAATTCTTGGTGCGGATTCCACAGCGGTTTACACCTGCTCCTCAATAGGAATCCGCAGGTGTAAAACCGCAGGCGGCATCCGCACAAAAACCGTGGTAAATCCGCAATGCGGTTTACCTGCGGATTTACTAAAATCAGTGCGGAAAAATTCGCACACCATTCCGCAGCGTGTGCACATACCCTTAGACTGCATTCACATTTCAGTGTACGCATCACAATGTCAGAATCGGTCACAGGTCTCCTGACCTTGAGCACAACAGCCTCATATAAGCCAAAGAGGCTACCGAATTTGGGCCTTGCAGCCAGTCCATCTGTACATGTGAAAGTACCCATAGGTAATGTTCAAACACATATTTCTGCAGCCACTCCCTGCTCTCCTGGGACTAATAATGAGTTCAAAATGCACTTTTTGTGGCATTTTTGTTGTGATTTATTTGGGTGCGGACTACATGTTCTTTGTCTACAGTACAAAACCATTTGCTGTATTCAACTTTCTCATTGCTTTCTATGGGTGAAAAAATCTGCAAAAATGCTTAAAGAATTGACAAGCTGCAGATTTAAAAATCACAGCCATTCTCAAATTCAATGAGGAAAAAAAAAAGGCAGGTGCATAACATTTCAGACATCTCAGTTTTGCTGGTACTGCGAAAAGCAACTTTACATTTGCTTAAAAAAAGGCAGCAAGTGAACAGAGCCTTACTGTTTCCTTTGTCAACAGGATGTGTCCATACATACTCTGCATACTCCTCATGCTGTCCACTCAGTGGCAAATGTCCAGCTAAGGCTACGTTCACATTAGCGTCTTTGGGTGCAGCGTCGTCGACGGATACCGACGCATGCGTCATGCGCCCCTATCTTTAACATGGGGGCACATGGACATGCGCCGGTATGCGTTGTCAAGCGTTGTACGACGCATGCGTCATTTGGGCGCACCAGACAGGGCGCGGCCGACGCTACATGTTGCATTTTTCCTGCGCCAAATTTCCGGTAAACGCATGCAACGCACTTGCGTCGTAAATGTACCAAAAAACCACATTACTGTCTATGTACAACGCATAGGGCGCAGGTGCCTGCATTGACCCGTGTTGCTCGACGCATGCGCCTTTTGAGAAAAAAAACAAGTGAAGTGTCTAGACAGTGACAAGACCACCCCATAGATATAAAAAAAAGGGTGATTGCAGTGTATTTCACTTGCCAGTACACGAGACACAGCTCTGCCTTCAAGAGACGTAAGTATATAATTTCTCTGCCCATTTTTTTTTATTCTTTGCAATGTTTGTTTTTGTTTTTTTGTGTGTGTGACTTTTTTTTTTTCCTTGCAATTTATGGTGGTTTATTTAATTTTTATTGGGTTGTTCTGCGTTGACCGCATGCGTCAAAAAACGCTGCGTTGTGTATTGCGTGTTGGGTTGCGTCGACGACGCTGCGCCCAAAGACGCTAATGTGAACATAGCCTAACAAGGAGAACGATAATGCAAGTATTCAACTTATTTATATACTGTTCAAAAAATAAAGGGAACACTAAAATCCCACATCCTAGCTATCACTGAATGAAATATTCCAGTTGTAAATGTTTATTCATTACATAGTTTAATGTGTTGAGAACAATAAAACCTAAAAATGATCAACGTAAATCAAAACTAATATCCCACTGAGGTCTGGAGTTGGAATGATGCTCAAAATCAAAGTGGAAAATGAAGTTACAGGCTGATCCAACTTCAGTGGAAATGCCTCAAGACAAGGAAATGATGCTCAGTAGTGTGTGTGGCCTCCACATGCCTGTATGATCTCCCTACAATGCCTGGGCATGCTCCTGATGAGGCGGCGAATGGTCTCCTGAGGGATCTCCTCCCAGACCTGGACTAAAATATCTGTCAACTCCTGAACAGTCTGTGGTGCAATGTGACGTTGGTGGATGGTGCGAGGCATGATGTCCCAGATGTGTTCAATCGGATTCAGGTCTGGGGAACGGGCGGGCCAGTCCATAGCTTCAATGCCTTCATCTTGCAGGAACTACTGACACACTCCAGCCACATGAGGTCTGGCATTGTCCTGCATAAGGAGGAACCCAGGGCCAACCGCACCAGAATATGGTCTCACAAGGGGTCTGAGGATCTCATCTAGGTACCTAATGGCAGTCAGGCTACCTCTGGTGAGCACATGGAGGGCTGTGAGGCCCTCCAAAAAAAATGCCACCCCACACCATTACTGATCTACTGCCAAACTGGTCATGCTGAAGCATGTTGCAGGCAGTAGATCACTCTCCAAGGCGTCTCCAGACCCTCACTGTGTCACATGTGCTCAGTGTGAACCGGCTTTCATCTGAGAAGAGCATAGGACACCAGTGGCGAATTTGCCAATCCTGGTGTTCTGTGGCAAATGCCAAGCATCCTGCACAGTGTTGGGCTATGAGCACAACCTCCCTCTGTGGACGTTGGACACTCAGACCATCCTCATGAAGCCGGTTTCTAACTGTTTGTGCAGACACATGCACATCTGTGGCCTGCTGGAGGTCATTTTGCAGGGCTCTGGCAGTGCTCCTTCTTTTCCTCCTTGCACAAAGGCTGAGATAGCAGTCCTGCTGCTGGGTTGTTGCCCTCCTACAGCCCCCTCCACGTCTCTTGGTGTACTGGCCTGTCTCCTGGTAGCGCCTCCAGCCTCTGGGCACTACGCTGACAGACACAGCAAACCTTCTTGCCACAGCTCGCATTGATGTGCCATCCTGGATCAGCTGCACTACCTGAGACACTTGTGTGGGTTGTAGAGTCCGCCTCATGCTACCAAAAGTGTGAAAGCACAACCAACATTCAAAAGTGACCAAAACATCAGCCAGAAAGCATTGGTAATGAGATGTGGTCTGTGGTTCCCACCTGCAGAACCACTCCTTTATTGTGTGGGTCTTGATAATTGCCAATAATTTCCATCTGTTGTCTATTCCTTTTACACAACAGCATGTGAAATTCATTGTCAAACAGTGTTGCTTTCTAAGTGGACAGTTTGATTTCACAGAAGTTTGATTTACATGGAGTTATTTTCTGTCTAAATGTTCCCTTTATTGTTTTTGAGCAGTGTACATTTCCAGGAAGAACAAAGGAACGGAACAATGGAGTAAGCAAAATGTGGTACAGAGTTGTTATTTTACGGGAAACTCAAGTATTTACTCAAATAAATCCAAAGACTTGCAATGCAAAATAAGTTAATTCGGAGGGGGTTGGAATAAATAAGTGGCTGATGAACAGCCACAGTATCACAATCGCATTACTTCATGCAGCAGTCTAAGTAATATTTGGCCTTTTCAACGACACTTTACCCCCTCTTTTCTGACACTTGTGGTGTCTCCATGTATGTTTGGAGTTCTGGGTCAAATTGTTCAGAATTCACAACTTCATCTACTGCAATAAATAGGAGTCCATGGCTCTTTAATCAGTGCTGAAGAAACAAGGCAGTGATAGGAAATTAGCACCAGAAGAGATCTACTCATTTATATCCATATATACACTGCCCCCCCTCAAAAAAAAAAATAAAGGGAACACTAAAATCCCACATCATAGATATCACTGGATGAAATATTCCAGTTGTAAATCTTTATTCATTATATAGTGGAATGCGTTGAGAACAATATAACATAAAAATGATCAATGTAAATCAAAATTATTATCCCATGTATATCTGGATTTGGAATGATACTCAAAATCAAAGTGGAGAATCAAAATTACAGGCTCATCCAACTTCAGTGGAAATGCCTCAAGACAAGGAAATGATGCTCAGTAGTATGTGTGGCCTCCTCATGCCTGTATGACCTCCTTACAATGCCTGGGCATGCTCCTCATTAGGCGGCAAATGTTCTCCTGAGGGATCTCCTCCCAGAAATGGATTAAAGCATCAATCAACTCCTGGAAGTCTGTGATGCAACATGGCGTTGGTGGATGGAATGAGACATGATGTCCCAGATGTGCTCGATTGGATTCAGGTCTGGAGAACAGGCAGGTCAGTCCATAGCATCAATGCCTTTATCATGCAGGAACAGCTGACACACATCAGCCACAGAAGGCCTAGCATTGTCATGCATCAGAAGGAACCCAGTGCACCAGCATATGGTCTCACAATGGGTCTGAGGTTCTAATCCCAGTAACTAATAGTCAGGGTACCTCTGGCGAGCACATGAAGGGTTGCGCGGCCCTCTAAAGAAATGCTTCCCCACACCATTACTGACCCACTGCCAAACCAGTCATGCTGGAGGATGTTGGGAGGCAGAAGAACGTCTTCCATGTCGTCTCCACTCAGTCACGTGCTAATTGTGAACCTGCTATCATCCACGAAGAGCACAGAGCGCCAATGTCTCAGTCAATCTTGGTGTTCTCTGGCAAATGCCAATCGCCCTGCACGGTGTTGGGCTGTAAGCACAACACTCACTTGTGGACATCGGGCCCTCATGCCACCCTTATGGTGTCAATTTCTGACAATTTGAGCAGACACATGGATCTTAGTGGCCTGCTAGAGGTTATTTTGCAGGGCTCTGACAGTGCTCCTCCAGTTCTTCCTTGCACAAAGGAGGAAGTAGAAGTCCTGCTGCCGGGTTGTTGCCCTCCTACGGCCCCCTCCACGTCTCCTGGTATCTACTCCATGCTATGGACATTGTGCTGACAGGCACAGCTACCCTTCTTCCCACAGCTCGCATTGATGTGCCATCCTGGATGAGCTGCACTACCTGAGCGACTTCTGTGGGTTCTAGATACCACCTCATACCACTGTTCGTCTAGGGGTGAGAGCAGTGACAAAATGCTAAAGTGACCAAAACAACAGCCAAAAAGTATGAGAACAGAGAAATGGTCTGTGGTCACCCTCTGCAGAACCAATGCTTTATAGGCATTGTGGGCAGCACGGTGCTCAGTGGTTAGCACTGCAGCCTTGCAGCACTGGAGTACTGAGTTCAAATCCCACCAAGGACAACATCCCGTGTTTGCATAGGTTTCCTCTGGGTAATCCGGTTTCCTTGCACATTCCAAAGACATACTGATAGAGAATTTAGATAGTGAGCCCCATCGGGGACAGCAATGATAATGTGTGCAAACTGTAAAACGCTGTGGAATATGTTAGCACTATATAAAAGATTATTATTAAAGGGAAGGTGCCACCAGTTTTCTTGTAGTTTGTTTTTTTGTGAAATTAAGCTTAAAATAGTAAATAAAATGTATTAATGCAATGTTTGCACTGTTTGCAAACATTTCTATATGAAAAATATTATATATTTTCTTACAAATATATATATTGACCACTAGGGGGAGCATTTTCCGTTTTAGACCTCAAGCAGCTATAGTAAGACTTACCAGCTTTACTGTTAGCTGGAAAATCTGGGCAGTAACTGCTGACATCACCCTTTCCCTCCCCTTTTGGGTGGTCTAACATCCCTGGGGCAGAATGAAGAGCAGCATCACAGGGCAGAGCCATTTTGTGTGTGACTGCTCTGTGATCTGCTATCACCAGCAGTTACTGCATCAGAAGCACAGTTAGTTTATGTGGTGTTTATGGAGCAGCATTGTCTGTGCAGAGCTG